>NW_026992300.1:0-171211 GCF_028769735.1 Zonotrichia leucophrys gambelii | reverse complement strand
TCCTGGAGATCCCACTGCCACCTCCTCTCTCCATGTATATCCCCAAGCTACTTGCATCTCCTTTTTGATCTCCTTCTGTCCCGTCTCGACTTCTTCTATAGACCCCAGGAGCAGCCCAGCACCCTCCAGCCCCTCCTGAGACTAACATGTCGTTTCCTCTGCCCCTGAGTCCCCTGGCCCTGCCCTCTAAGCAACACTGAAGTTAACCCTGCTCTCTGCCAGGCTAGGTGATGGCCCTTTCTTTTGTTGCACTAAAGGGAAGGTGCCGTCACCCCAGTGTCCGGTGGCAGCAGCAGCAAAGCCCGGCCGGCAGCAGCACTGGATGAGCTCCATGGCCAGGAGCAGCCGTGGATGCCCACGGTGTGGGCAGGCAGGAGCCAGGCAGGGGCTGCTGTGACCAGCGGCGGGGTCCTGAGGGCTGGGGGAGCCCAGGGGGCAGGCAGCAGCATGGGGCTCCTGAGAAAAAGCAACTCCATTTGCTTAGGTTTTCTGTTTTAGAAATTAGAAATTTGTAGAAGTATTTCAAAATAGTTTTTCTGAAGAGAGACACCCCCAAATATATCTTCCCAATTACTATAGTGTTTAAAGATTTTTGTAAGTAGTTTTAGAATCGAGAGAAAAAGTGACCCCATTTTGTCTTCACTTTTCATTCTTAGAAATATTTAGAAATATCCTTTGTAGAGAGAAATCCCCAAATGTTTCGTTCCTGTTTCCACAACAGGAACTAATTTTTGAAATTTTTGAAACTACTTTTAGAGTTCTGGAAAATATTTCCCCCTTTTACAATAAAAAAAAAAATTGCATTTCAGTGCTAATCTTTATTCTAGGAAGAAGTAAGACCCCTTCAGCCAGCCAGCCAGCCTGCTGCAGAGGCTCTTTTCCCACAGGACCTTTTTATCTAGTCACAACCAACATACATAAAACCTTTTCCCAGATATTTCCTGGGATTTTTGACAAGCTCTCGTCTTAGTCTTGTCAGTCAAACTTTGAGCACAGTGGGCATCTCTTCAAGTTACCATTTTGTTTGCTTCTAGCGGAACTTCCTCAGTTCTAGAGCAGGGCCTTCTCTCAGCTCTCTGCTGCCCATGTGCTCTCCTCCCAGCTTGCTGGGCTTTGTTGGGTGGCAAGCCTGTGCCAAGGGGCGGCAAGGTGCCTGCAGGCCCCAGCTCTGGGGGAAATGGAGAACGTCCTGCCCGCATCCACTATTCTGCCAGCTCAGCAGGGCAGCACAGCACAGGCTGACGCTCCCCATTGCTCCCACAGGTGCAGCCGGCCCCACCACACGTGTTCCCTATTCCCCAAAGGGAATTGATTTTTGTCAGGGAACACACTGTTGGCTAGATTTAACGGCAAACCTGGCTTTTTTCTGGCATGCAGGGTATGGGGGACTCCTGTAATGCTGGCAGATGCCAGGGGTCCGCAATGAGGCACCCAAGCTGGAGGGGCTGGTCTTGTGCGTGTCGAATTTTGCACTAAGATGTGCGGGGCTTTGGGTCCTTTGGAAGTGGTGCGTGTGGCTGGGGCTCCTCATGAGCTTCTATGGGGATTTGGGATCTTTTCTATGGTGTTCAAGTGACTGGAGACATTTGTAAGGCTGGCAGGGGCTTGACTTCCTCGCGATTACCGTGGCGGTTTGGTGCTTGCTGTCAAGGCTTGGAGAGGCTTGGAGAGGAGCTGAGTCCTTGCTAAGGTGGGCAGGAGGCTGGGTTCTTTTGTGAGGCACACAAGGCCATCTTGGGGTCTCTGCATTGGTGTTCATGGATTGTTTGTGAGGCACACAGGGATATTTTCAGGTCCCTGCCACTGTTGCTTTACCAACTTGTTGCTGTGCAGGTGCTGCCACCACCCAAACAAGGTCCTCTCCCCTGAAGGCACTGGCCCTGATCTCTGGCCCCTACTGAAGGTGGGCAGAGCTTGACCCAGCATTTCTGTTGCAATAAAGAGATGGGGCTGTCACCCTAATGTCCGGGTGGCAGCAGTAGCAAAGCCCACCTGGCAGCTGCACTGGCTCAGCTCCGTGCCCAGGAGCAGCCGTGGATGCCCACGGTGTGGGCAGGCAGGAGCCAGAGGGGGCTGCTGTGACCAGCGGTGGGGTCCCGAGGCCTGGGGGAGCCCATGCTGAGCGTCCCTGGGCTGAGGGCACATTTCCTTCCCTGGCATCATCTGGGCCTGGACCTCCTCCAGTGGCAAGCCCAGGAAAAGAGGGAAGCCATCAAGAGCATCTCCATGGACACAGTCTGACCCACAATGTCAGCAGGTGACAATTAAGGTTTGGCTGAGCAATGGACCTGGGATACACAAAAACAGTCAAGGCAGTCCATTTGTACAGATGTGGGCACACTCTGGGGGCACAGCTGAGGCCATGAGGTCACAGCAGGCTCAGGGGTCACAGCAGGCTGAGGTCACAGTTGGCTCTGAGGTCACAGAGGTGCCAGAGCCCCGTGGTTGCACAGCAGCACAAGGAGCGAGCACTCAGTCCTTGAGCACAACTGTTGCGGCAGCAGCAGCGGCGGTGGCAGCAGTGGTGCTGACATTGGGACAGCGGTGTCAGGACAGCAGTGGCAGCAAGAGCTGCGGCACTGGCAGAGGGCAAGGCACCATGGCCCTTGCTCTGCGCCTCTTCCTCCTGCTCCTGCTGGCCGTGGCCCTGCCTGCCAGGGCTGCCCAGGCTGCTCCGCTGCAAGGGTGGCGAGCAGGTGAACCGGCAGCCTGGCTCCCCTTTCCCAGGACAGCGCTCCCTGCTCCCCGGGAAGCACCGGGGATGGTTTTCCCCAGGCCTTTAGGGAGGGTTTCCTCTGGGGGAGGGAGAGAGACACCATGGGCCCTGGGCTGCCCCTGTTGCCTCTCCAGGGATGTGTCACAGGGCCTGCAAAGAAGGTGCAGTGACCAGGAGCCTGCCCAGAGCTCCCGAGGCCCCTGTGTAGTTTGGCCTTGTCCATTCACACCTGGCTCCCGTAGACTTAACCAACCCCCCTGCAATGCCCTGTTCCCAAAGGCAGAAGGGGATCCCAACACAAAAATGAAATGGTTCAGATCTTTGATCCATTCTAGATTTGGATCACGCCTTGCAAGATTTGGAAGTCCAGGTGAATGACACTGTGAATGTCTTGGTGAATGCCAGAGGCAAGTTCTGAATTTCCCTTTTTACTGGCAGACTAATCAGTGTCCATGTGGCAAGAGCTCACCCATCGGTCATTTTTGTTAACGTGAGTCAGGGCTGAAGAATTTTGTAAACTTTGCCCCGCTCTTTTGTGGAGCACTGAGGGATCCCACAGGATCACTGTCAGTGGGAGGAAGGAGCATTTAGCTGTCCATCCTCCTCCCGTGTGCAATGCCACTGTGTCCTTCTGTGTGCTCTGTGCAGCCACAGAGAAGAGCAGAACGGGCAGGGGCCAGGCCCAGGGCTGTGCCCCAGGGCTGAGCCTTGCCTGCAGCCCGAGGATCTGCTACAGTGCCACGGGTGATGTTCTGTCCGGCCTTTCTTTGCAGCTGAACTTTTTGGTGAAGGTGATCTGGCTTCCAAAACCACATCCATGACTGAGCCTCTGGGAGATGGTGAGGGTAGGTCAAGGCTTTTCCCCTGGGAGAGCTGCCAGCTCAGAGCCCTAGGCTCGGCCAGGGGGGCATCGCTGCAGGTGCCAGGACAGAGCCTTGCACGTCTGTGCCCTCGCCCTGCGCGATCCCCTCACCACTCCTGCGGCTCAGTGGTGCCCGTGCAGCTGAGCAGAGATGGCAGAAGCTTCTGTGGCTGATGTGTTACAGATGTGTCTGCAGGGAGGACTTTTCCTGTCCCTACACAGAAGCCAGGTTCCCGTCGCAGGGGTGAGTAGTGTGTCCCTGCTGACCCCGCAGGCTGAGCCCTGCTTTTGTGGCATCCATTCATGGGAAATGGAACCGTGTTGCTCTAAGGTCCTCCAAGGGGAAAGAACAAAGCTACAGGACAGAAGAAACCCCATGAGCCCTCTGAACAAATGAGGGAAATGCTGAAGGAAATGCAGCAGGCAGGACAAGGTGGGTGCATTCCCTCAGCGTTCACCTGGGGCTCAGCAGCCGAGGCTTTGGCTGCACATCTGGACACGCTGAGCCTGGCACAGCAGGAAGGGATCCATGGCAGCCTCGCTGCCCCGCTGCTGCTTCCACGCCCTGCAGGGCAGTTTCCCAGCCTGGCCTGGCTGCAGCTTCTCTCCAGCCTCTGCAGGAAGGCATTGGGCATCAGCTGACAGGCAGCCCAAACCGCACCACAGGCATGAGATGCCCTGCACTTTCCCATCTCCAGGAAAATCAGAAGGGGCACCTATATGGAGGAGGGAGAGCCCTGCCCTACCCAAAAAGTTGAAAGGGATTTCTTGAATCTTAACCATGTCTTTGAGAGGCATTGCCTCCTGAAGATGCCACCTCTCCAATGGGGAACAGCCCAGTCTGATCCAGCTCTCTCTTTTCTCCAGAAGCAGATGGAGAAGTTGTGCAGAAGGAAGCATTTCCTGGAGGAAGCGGTGGTTCTTTGACAGCCTCTTCTGCAGGAAGGGAGGCGATGCCAGGCACAGCCACAGGAGGTAATTGCTGTGCCTCTGGGCCTGAGCCCAGCTGAGGCTTGAGCTGCCCTCTCTGCTGCTTGGCACTGCGGGCACAGCCCGGACAAGATGGGCACAGCCCAGAGGAATTGTCCTGAGCAGGCTCAGGGCACTCGCGTACTGAGCTGTCCTGCTGGGCTCCCTCCGTGTGAGACACGTCCCGAAACCTGGGAGCGGCTGCACGGGGTGCCCATGGTGGGGAAAGGGCAGAGGGGGAGAGCAAGGCTCCAGTGGGTCCTGAGAGGGCCTGGCCATGTGCCAGTGTGCTGGGGGATTTGTCCCAGGGGAAAGACGGTTGGAGAGATAGAAGTAGGCAGAAAGGGAGGGAGAAGGGGCAGGATGGATGGAGGGGGACAGGGGGATAGCTGTGGCACTGCCTGCTGCAGTTTTCCCCAGGGATTTAGCAAGAGTTGCAGCTGTGGAAGTGAGAGCTCCCAGGGCCCTGGGTTGCTTCAGCTGCCCCACCATGGATGTGTCACAGGGCATGGAAAGAGGGTGCAGAGTGACCAGGAGCCAGGCCAGAGCTCCCGAGGCCCCTGTGCAGTGTGACCTTACCCATTTACATCTGGGTCCCACGGCCGTACCCGACCCCCTTGCAGTGCCCAATTCCCAAAGGCAAAAGGGGATCCCAACACACCCTGAAAAATGTTCTCATCTGTGCACCGTTCTAGATGAGGTTGCTCAAAAGGCTTCCCCATTAGATTGGTTGAGATAAGTGTTGAAGCCTTTGGAGCCTCCTTCAGGTATGTTCTCACTGTCCTACACAGTAATAATTGTTGACAACTTCACAGCAACCAGGTTATACAAGCTACTGTGGCTGTTGTGTTACAGATGTGTCTGCAGGGAGGACTTTTCCTGCCCCTTTGCTGATTCCTACAGAGAGGCCTGGCTCCCATCGCTGGGGTGAGTAGTGTTGTCCCTGCTGACCCCACAGGCTGAGCCCTGCTTCTGTGGCATGCATTCCTAGGAAATGGAACTACTTTCGGTTAAGGTCCTCTGAGAGGGAAGAACAAAGCCCCAGGACACAAGAAACCCCACGAGCCAAACAACATCTTGAAACGAATAGTGACAGAACTGCTGAAAGGGAATGGTGAGAGCATTTCCCTCATCCTTGTTCTGGGGCTCAGCAGCCGAGGGCTCTGGCTGCACATCTGGACACGCTGTGCCTGGAACAGCAGGAAGGGATCCATGGCAGCCTCACTGCCCCGCTGCTGCTTCCATGCCCTGCAGGGCTGTTTGCCAGCCTGGCCTGGCTGCAGCTTCTCTCCAGCCTCTGCAGGAAGGCATTGGCCATCAGCTGCCACACAGCCCAAACTGACCAGGGATCCCCTGCATTTTCCCTATATCCAGTAACATCCTGAGTGTGGCTGCTTAAAGGAGGCAGGGCTATAGCTAGCCCCAAAGGCCTGGGGGATCAGGATTTTCCTGATCTTTATCCATGTTTTGGAGAAGTATGGCCTCCTGAACAGGCCACCTCCTGGATGTGCAATGATTCCATCTGATCCAGCTGTGCCTCTTCATTTCTCAAGGGATGGACAGAGAGGCTCTATGGAAGGTGGCATTTCCTGCAGGAAGGGAGGCGATGACAGGCACAGCCACAGGAGGTAATTGCTGTGCCTCTGGGCTTGAGCCCTGCTGAGGCTTGAGCTGCCCTCTCTGCTGCTTGGCACTGTGGGCACAGCCCGGACAAGACGGGCACAGCCCAGAGGAATTGTCCCAAGCAGGCTCAGGGCACTCGCATACTGAGCTGTCCTGCTGGGCTCCCTCCGTGGGAGACACGTCCCGAAACCTGGGAGCGGCTGCATGGGGTGCCCATGGTGGGGAAAGGGCAGAGGGGGAGAGCAAGGCTCCAGTGTGTCCTGAGAGGGCCTGGCCATGTGCCCGTGGGCTGTGGGAGCTGTTCCATGGGCAGTTGGGCAAGCAAGGGGAGGGACAGAGGTTGGGAGCGACAGCTGTGGCACTGCAGATTTCCCCAAGCATTTAGTGAGGCTTTCCTGTGTGGGAGGGAGAGAGCCCCAGGACCCTGGGCTGCTCCAGCTGCCCCTCCAGACATGTTGCACAGGACCTGCAAAGAATGTGGAGAGAGACCAGGAGGCACAGGCTCCCACAGCCTTACCCCACCCCCTTGCAGTGCCCAATTCCCCAAGGGAGAAGGGGATCCCAGCACACCATGGAAATGGTTCTGTAGCATCTGTGCTCCCTTCTCGACTGGCATGTGACTTGGATTAGTTGGAAATGCTGGTGAATGGTACTTTGAAGACCTTGCCAGATGTTGAAGGCAAGTTCTCAATGTACCTTTCCTGACAGAATAATCCATGGCAGTGTGGCAAGGGCTTACTCATGAGCCAGTTCCCTTAAATTTCACTGAAGGTTGATCACTTCTGGAAACCTTACCCTGCTCCCTTCTGGAGCCCTGAGTGATCCCACAGGATCTCTGTCAGTGGGAGGAAGGAGTATTTGTCTGTCCATCCTCCTCCTGTGTGCAATGTCACTGTGTCCTTCTGTGTGCTCTGTGCAGCCACAGAGAAGAGCAGAGAGGGAAGGTGCTGGGCCCAGGGCTGTGCCCCGGGGCTGAGCCTTTCTCAGCTCCTTTGCTGCCCCCAGGGAGCCTGAGCTGCTCCTGCTGCCACTGCCAATGCCTGGCCCTGCCTGGGGCTGGGTTTGGACCTGCTGGCAGCTCCAGGGAGTCCTTTCTGCCCCAACTACCCCGCATGGGGCTCCTTCCATCCCAGTGTGGGGCCACTGCAGGCACGAGGTCCCCCTGGCCCTGCTCCTGAGTGGAAGGCAGAGCCAAGGGAGTGCCTTGGATGGCATCCCCAGGTGCCCTCACTGCCACTTGGGCCGGAAGGAGAATCTTCAGCAGTGCCATTGGAGCTGTTCTGTCCTGCCTTTCGTTGCAGCTGAGCCTGTTGCTAAAGGTGATCTGGCTTCCCAGCCCATGTTCAGGATTGAGCCTCTGGGAGATGGTGAGGGTAGGTCAAGGCCTTTCCCCTGAGAGAGCTGCCAGCTCAGAGCCCAAAGCTCAGCCAGGGGGCATCACGGCAGGTGCCAGGACAGAGCCATGTACGTGTGTGGCCTCGCCCTGCACGATCCACTCACAGCTTCTGCTCAGCACTGGCAGCTGTTTGGAGGAGGGTGGGCCCTGGCCCAGCTGAAAAAGACCAGATGATTTGTTGAGTTTACCCTATTTTGCATAAGCATGATGTCCTGAAGATGCCATCAAAGTAAATGGAGAATCGTTCCATCTGTTAAGGTGTAATTTTTGTTTCTCAAGTGATGGGCCAAAAGGCAGGACAGAAGGAGGTGTTTCCCCAATGAAGCAGAGGCCGATTGGCAGCCCCTCCTGCAGGAAGGAAGGCCAAGCCAAACATAGGCATGGGCACGGGCACAGGCTCAGAAGGTAATTGCTGTGCTGGGCTCAGCAGGGCTATGTGACAGCAACTCTTCCCCCAGGGCCTGCCCTTGCATGGCCTAACCGCAGCCAAAGCTGGAGGTGCCTCTTGAGGCCTTGAGGCTTCTGGAGCTCATTCAGAGCCCCGGGGAAAAGGGGACTCATGCACCAACATCCCTCCCGCTGCAGTTGCTCTGGCGCTGGCCCTGAGTGCCCAGGGGCCCAAGGCACAGGAGCAGCCCCGAGTGGGAGCCCTGCCGCGAGCCCAGGGCCAGAGCCAGCCTTGGCTCCCGGCTGGGCAGGGGCTGCACTGGGTCCTGACAGGGCCTGACTCTGTGCCCTGGGGCTGGGGGAGCTGTCACGGGGCAGGGAGGGCCAGGGCTGGCAGTGGCTGCTCAGGGATGGCTTTGGCCCGTGTCCCTCCAAGCAGCCACTGCCCAAGCAGCTGCGCTGCCCCCGGGCTCTCCTCCTGGCCTGCTGGGCTTTGTTGGGTGGCACAGCCTGTGCCAAGGGGCGGCAAGGTGCCTGCAGGCCCCAGCTCTGGGGGAAACAGAGAATGTCCTGCCTGCATCCACCGTGCTGCCAGCTCAGCAGTGCAGCTCAGCACGGGCTGACGCTCCCCATTGCTCCTACAGGTGCAGCTGGAACCACAGCACATGTTCCTGATGCCCAGAAGGGCCTTGGAAGGGGTTTCTGTCAGGGAACAGGCTTCTGCCTAGGGTTACTGGCAGGCCTGCTTGTCTTGGAGCTGATCTTCATCTATTGCTCTGTCCAAATTTGGACTGGCTGGAAGAGAAAAGGGTGAGTGTTTAGTTCACCTTTCCCTCAAACAGCTTCTTTTGAAAGTTTACTTCAGACAGGAAACATTCCCAGTGAGGCTGCAGTGTAGGTGTGGCCAGTCCATGATTGTCCAAAGAATTCTGCTGAGGGTTCTGCTGCTGCCCAGAGCTTTCATTGGCCTCCTCCTTGCTGGGCCTTGTCCTGGGGGGCCTGCTGGGGCTGCAGCCAGTGCTGGCTCCCACTGAGGCTGCCTGGCCAAGAGCAGCCCCAGGGGCACAGGGCAGAGGCAAAGCATGGTGGGGAGGAGAAAGAGCAGGGATGAGATTGCCCTTGAAAGGCAGAGGTGCTCTGGGGCCCGCTCCTGGCCAGGGAGCCTGCCCAGAGCCGTGCCCTGCTGGCCAGGGCCTTGAGGGACAGCTGTGCAGCTGGGCCAAGCTGTGCCAGCAGCTCCAGCCGTGCTGGGGAGCCTTGCCAGCTCTGGGCCCTGCTGTGCAGGAGGGTCCCTGTGTGCCACTGGCAGCTGGGGCCTCAGCCACCTCCTCTCTCCACAGGAGCTCCCGTGCATCTCTAGAAGAGGAGCCTAACAACTCAGGTAAAATGCTCTCGACCTGTTATCCGAATTTTGCACATCTGCCCCTCTCTGCCCTGCCATGACTCCAGCACCGTCATGACCCCTTCCCAAAACCCACCCCTCCCAAACGAGACACTCTATCCCTGAGTCCCCTGGTCCTGTTCCCTAGCCAGGATTGAAGTTGGCCAGCCCCTGTCTGCCAGGGCAGGGCTTGGCCCACATTTGATGTTTTAATAAAGAAATGGAGTTGTCACAGCCCTGTCCAGGTGGTAGCAGCATCAAAGCCCATCCAGCACCAGCACAGGCCAAGTTCCATGGCCAGGAGCAGCCGTGGATGCCCGCGGTGTGGGCAGGCAGGAGCCAGGCAGGGGCTGCTCTGACCAGCGGCGGGGCCCCGAGGGCTGGGGGAGCCCATGCTGAGCGTCCCTGGGCTGAGGGCGCATTTCCTTCCCCGGCATCATCTGGGCCTGGGCCCCATGAGGCAGGCATGGATATTTTGGGGTCCCTGCTGAGGGGTGCAGGGATTTGTCACGAATCACAAAGGTGTATTGATAGCCTCTCCTATGGTGTGCAGGGATGCCTCATGAGGTGTGCAGTGGGGTTACATTTGAGGGGGATTTTTACTCTTCTCAGCACAGCAAAGGGTCACTTGGCCGAGGTTTTGCAAAGCTGGGAGAAAGCCTCTTGCAAAGCCTTGGGCCCGGCCTTCAGGCACAGCGGGTGGGCGGACCCCATCCCCTGGGGCCAGGCTGAGCTGCTCAGGCCGAGCCAGGCTGGGCCAGGCTTGGGCCCTGGCAGGGAAGGGCCGTGGCCCTGGGCTCTGATGAGGCTGCTGAGCTCCGCCCTGGCCCTGTGCGGCAGTCCCCGTGCCCTGGCCCACAGGAGGCATCCGGGGCTGCAACTGAGGTGGCGTCTTCTCCCACTCAAGGGGCCTGGCTCTGTTCCTGTCCTGGTTTAGGGCAAATTTGTTAAAGAATCTGCAAAGGAGGGCCCCTCCAGAAAGCAAAACCCACACGGCCCCTCCCCCCAACCGGTTGGGGAAAAAATTCCTCGGAGAGAGGTGGAAAGAACCTGTTTATTTAACTGGCACAGCACCCCCCAGCACACAAAATGAACAATACCCGATGACACCACTTTGAGAAAGATGACAAAATCAGAAAGTCTTTTTTGGGGGTGGTTGCTCTGTTCTCAGTCCCTCCGGCGCTGGGCCAGCCGCTGCAGCCGAACCTTCGGTGTTCCCGGGTCCCAGTCCAGAGCAGGTTCGAGATGGTCACAGAAACAGGAGCAGAGAAACAGTCCAGGAAGGGATGTGGACTGTTTAGCTAGAACTAGCTAATAAGCAGAGGCCAAAGCAGAGCAGAAGCAAGAGCAGAAAAAGAGAGCAAGCAAAAGCAGCAAGCTGAAGCCGGAAGTGAAAAAACAGTCTTATGTACCGCTTGTCTCTGTGTCCCTGATAAGAGAAACCCAAACAAAACTTCCACTCTTCAGAGCCGGTCTTAAAGGCACAGAACAGATGAATGGGGATATACAAGCATCATAACGTCACCCCAGGACAACATGTCAATTCAGATTAATATTTTGAAGAGGAAGAACTCACTCCTCCAATCCCCTGGGAAGTCTGAATACATTTCTGGACCTGAGGTTGCTGTGTGCTTCCTGTGATGTTTGATCCAAGGCAGCACTAGAGCTCTGCGTCCCAAAGACACATCATGGAGCCTGACCAATGTGTTTGGATTCTTGCAGCCACCCCAGACACTTCGGCCCCCAGCACTCTAGCTGGCAGTGCAGGTTCTGCAGCATGGACAGCCACAGCTGGCTGTGGAATACTCCTGGGAAAGAGGAATTGCCACCCCTGGATCTGGACATGGTGCTTGAGACGCTGGAGGAGATGTTTTCTCCCTCTGCTTGGGTAACTGCATTGGGCAGGGAAGAAAGAGGCTGGACTGAGAGCTTGTGAATGTTGTTGCATGGCTGAGAAGGAATAGCTTCTTGAGTTCAGCTGTGAATGGACAGGGAAGGCTTTGCTTGGTAAAACAAGACTTCCTTAAGAATAGGGAATGAAAATGTCATCCCTGGTAAGAATGAAAAGGTGTGAGCCTGTGTTGGCCAAATTTGGGTGCTTGTTTTCCTGGGAAGAATCCCTCTTTCAGGGGCATTTGTGGTGAGGAAGTGGAAGCTTTGTAGATTTTAAGAGGCTTTGTTTGATGGGAAAGAAGAGAAGAGTGTTTGGAGAAATGGCACTGCAGGCCCAGTGTCCTGTGCACAGAGGGGCATGCCAGAGGTGCCTCTGTTGCAGCTGCAGCAGATGTGGGCTGTGCCGCTTTTGGGTGGGAAGGCCAAGGCAAAGCAAGGGCTGGGCTGCAGCTGCTGCTGCTGTGTGAGCCCTGCCGTGCATTTGGGCTCTTCCAGAGCCGTGGCTGGAGCTGGGCTGCAGCTGCAGCTTTCTTGTCCTCTCAGTAAGCTGCTGCCTGCAGTCCAGTTTCCATCTGGGAAATCCTCAGCTGGGCAAACTGGCCAGTCTTGCTGTGTAGTAAACCACAGGGACCTAGGCAAAGCCCAGTGGAGAATAGAACAATAGGAATTGATGAGACAGCAACAGAAGTTCCTGTTTCCCTGGCCCCTCACCCCCCATAGCTTATCTCTGTAACCCAATAAGCTATGTCACTTAAGCCTTACTATTGGTCAAATCTGGATTCTCCTCAACCCTATAAAAGGGGCATACTTTAGCCCATTTGACAGAAGAACAGCTTTCGCTGGGACCCTTCACAGACTCCCCCAATAAAGCCATCTCTGTGGAACCGCCAGCACCTCTCCGTCTCTCTCACCGTCTGCTGCAGCCTCAGCCAAAGGTAACCTACCTAGCAAGCAAGAGCTGGAATCCTAAGAGAGCCTGCAATCACTATAAAAGCTGATAATGACCAAGCTTGCTATGGGGGTTGGCCTGCGGCATCGGCCTCAAGCTAGCCTAGCTTTGGGCACCCTGTCTCCCTGAGGGATTGAGCTCCCGGGCTAACTTGCACTGCTTGATAATAAGGCCAGATAAGAGGCTTAGCCAAGGCCAAAGGAGGCTCCCTGGCTGCCCTGCTTCCTTCTGCCTGAGGTGCTGAGAGCTCTGCAGCCCCTGCTGCCATCCCATCTGCCCAGGGCAGCACAAGAGCCGCGGCCTTGGGGCCCTCAAGAGCTGCTCCGGCTCCAGGCCCAGGGCCCATGCCAAAGCTGGGGCAGCCACAAAGCTGTGTCCATTTCTGTTCATTGCTGCTCTGATGGGGATGAATCCTCAGTCACTTGGAGATTGCTGATGAATTTAAATCCTCAAGAGGCCTCTTCTTTCTTGAGCTCTTCAGTTAAGGAATTCAGTGAGAAAAGCTCGTAAAAATTTTTTCAAAACACCTGAACAAAAAAAGACCCAGGGAGTAATCTAAGTTTTCAGTTCTTCTGTGGTTAATCAGACATATTTCAGAAGTGCCTTCATAGTGAATCTGCTATATTGAAAAAAAAAAAGCAGAGAGAACTGTTTTGTCCAGTACCCATCTCCTCTTTATATTTGGTATCAGCAATATCCAATTGTTACTGACCCTCAGCACCTTCTAATGCAGTCTGAACAGATGGGAAAAAAAAGACCCTTCACCACTGACAATCAGTAACACTTTGTCCCTCATCTAGCCCCTGGCACTCCTGTGGATCAGGAATGGTGTTGCCAGCAGGAGCAGGGCAGTGATTCCTCCCCTGTGCACTGGTTGGGCAGCACCTCGAGTGCTGTTTGCAGTTATGGATCCCCAATTTAGGAAGGACATGGAGGGGCTGGAGTGTGTCCAGAGAAGGGCAACAAGGCTGGGGAGAGGTCTGGAGCACAAGTCCTGTGAGGAGTGGCTGAGGGAGCTGGGGTTGTTTATTTTGGGGAAGAGGAGGTCCAGGGAGACAAGGCAGTGTCAGGGCACAGGTTGGACTTGATGATCTCCATGGCCTGTTCCATCCTTGCTGATTCTGGGATTCTCTGAAACCACCCTTGGAGCAGTTACACAATGAGCCCTGGGCCTCCTCTTGAGAAGCTCCAGCAGCCCAGGTCCCTCAGCTTCTCCTGCCAGCCCCAAAGCCCATCCTGTCAGTCCTGCAGAGCCTCTGCAGCCCCTCCTCACTGCCCAGAACAGGGAGCCCCAGAGCCAGACACAGCAGCCCAGATGTGCCCCCCTGGCCTGGGGTGCCTCTGGCAAGGGAGCAGCACAGGGCACTGCAGGAGCCTGAAGACAATTCCTACAGCACTTGTAGGATGATCCTGCTGCCCAAGGGACGTTCCCATGGTGCCAAGTCAGGAACTGCAATGGGGAGTGGGGCCAGAGAGGAAAGGGCAAACAGGAATGGGCTGTTTGCAGGGGAGGGGATAGAGGTGGGCAATGGGAAGAAGTTTGTAGCAGAAAGAGGAAAGAAAGCAAAGGAGAAGCTAAGGAAATGCTCAGGGCAGATTGGGGGTGGCTGCCAGGCAGGCCTGGCTCTGAGCAACAGCATCTGCAGTGGGCCAGGAAACTCCCAGCTGATGGGAACAAACTTTCTGGCTGACTGCAGAGGCCAGGACAAAGCTGAGTGGTTTCCCTGGTGTCCCCCAGCCCTTGCTGGCCCCAGGGGCTGATGGCATTTTTGCTCCCTCAGGTTCATGTCCCCACACCAACAGCATGGGGGTGCTCCCCCTGCTGTGTGCAATGCAAACAGGGGCTGCTGAGGCAGTGCTGCCGTGTCTGTGCCTGCAAGGATGGGGCACCTGTGTGAGCTGGGGCAGAGGTCAGGGCTGCAGAGGGGGGATGTTGTTGGCAGCTCCATGAGGACGCTTTGGGACGCTGCCCTGGGCTGTCCAGCACACTGGGGATGGATCAGCCCCTGCTCTGCTGCTCTTTCCCGTCTGCCCCAGGGCCCTTGCAGAGCACCAGCCATGCTGTTTGCCCCCAGCCTGCCCATGGCCAGCCTGGGGCTGCTCACGGGGCTTTTCTGTGCTGAGCATTGGCCTGGGTGTGTTCTTGAGAGAGCCTGGGCAAGGAGTCTGGAGCCTCCAGGCCCTGAGCTGAGGCGTCAGCGCTGCCCCAGCAGTGCCCATGGCCTGACCCTGCTGCAGCCCTGGCACTGCCACCCCCAGGGCTGTGCCCGGCCCCGAGAGCACTCAGGCCCTGCAGCAACACCAGGGCCACCAGGGCAGCGGGGCTGGGCCACGGCAGCAGCACTGGCAACACCAAGTGCTGCTGCTGCTGGGCACAGCTGCTGTGCCAGCACTGATCTGCCCCAGCTCTGCACACAGACATTGCTGCTGCAGCTCCAGAGAAAGCAACAAAAGGGCATCTCTGCAGAAAACTTTGCTGGGAGATCCTTTAGTTCCTTTAAAGCCATCAAGAGCGCAGCCCCTCATTGACGCAGTCTGTGGCCACATGGAAGGCAGAGAGAAACAAAATGAGAAATGGTACAAACAGCTGCTGTTTTTCTGGACAATAAGAGGAACTAATACAAAGGAAAAAATTCCACTACAACCAAACCATAAAGAAAAATCAAAGATAACTTTTTTTATAAGTTATTTGCAGAAACTGACCAGCATTTTAATGTCCCTGAAAGCATCCCGTCATCAGTCTCCTAACTGCAGCCTTGAGCTCCTTGTTCCTCAGGCTGTAGATGAGGGGGTTCAGGGCTGGAGGCACCACCGAGTACAGCACTGACAGGGCCAGATCCAGGGATGGGGAGGACATGGAAGGGGGCTTCAATTGAGCAAATATACCAGGGCTGACAAACAGGGAGACCACGGCCAGGTGAGGGAGGCTGGTGGAAAAGGCTTTGTGCCGTCCCTGCTCAGAGGGGATTCTCAGCACAGCCCTGAAGATCTGCACATAGGAGAAAACAATGAACACAAAACAACCAAATACCAACGAGGCACTAACTGTGATGAGTCCAACTTCCCTGAGAGTGTTTGAGTGTGAGCAGGAGAGCTTGAGGATCTGTGGAACCTCACAGAAGAACTGGCCAAGGGCATTGCCATGGCACAGGGTCAGGGAAAATGTATTGGCTGTGTGCAGCAGAGCATTGAGACGGGCACTGGCCCAGGCAGCTGCTGCCATGTGGGCACAAGCTCTGCTGCCCAGGAGGGTCCCGTAGTGCAGGGGTTTGCAGATGGACACGTAGCGGTCGTAGCACATGACGGTCAAGAGTGAATACCCTGCTGTGATAAAGAACAGAAAGAAAAAGACCTGTGCAGCACATCCTGTGTAGGAGATGTTCCTGGTGTCCCAGAGGGAATTGTGCATGGCTTTGGGGACAGTGGTGCAGATCATGCCCAGGTCGCTGAGGGCCAGGTTGAGCAGGAAGAAGAACATGGGCGTGTGCAGGTGGTGGCCGCAGGCTACGGCGCTGATGATGAGGCCGTTGCCCAGGAGGGCAGCCAGGGAGATGCCCAGCAAGAGGCAGAAGTGCAGGAGCTGCAGCTGCCGCGTGTCTGCCAATGCCAGGAGGAGGAAATGCCTGATGGAGCTGCTGTTGGACATTTGCTGTGGTGCCTTGGCATGGGGATCTGAAAAAAAGTAATCATGGAATAGTTGTGTTTGGAGAGGACTTGAGGTATCCCAGCACAGCCTGGGGTCACTTTTCCCCCACTGCCTGCCCAGGGCTCTGCTGCCTGGAGCTGTCCCTGCCAGCAGCTGCTTCCCTGTGCCCAGGGCTGGCCCTGCCAGTGCTGCCAGAGCCCAGACCAGCCTTGGGGGCTCAGCTCTGCCCTGCAGACCCCTCCCAGCTCTGGCACTGCCCAGGGGCAGCTCAGGCTCTGCAGCGTCTGATGGCAACAGAGCAACTCTGAGGAGGCTGGAAAAGCAAAACTGATGCAGCTTCTAGAGGGCCCTGTGCTGATTTCTGTCACTTCCTGGTTTATTAATACCTGAGAGAAATTTCTTTTTAATTTTCTCGACCTGAATTGAGAGATAAATATGTATGTGCAATTTCTTATCCAGGCAACCCAGATCAATAGATTAAAAAGACAGAATTTTCCAGGAATTTCCCTTTTATGCAGCCCCTGCCTTCCTGTGCTCCCTGTATAATCAACCTGGAAATGATGTGGATTTAAATGTCCTGCTGGGACCAGTCCTGAACAATGCAGCATCCTCACCACAGAAGGAGAACACTTCCAAGCCTTACCAGCTGTCTCCTCCCACCCAGACCTTGTCCCCCAGTGCTGGGAGCAGCTGCCAGGGCTGGCTGAGAGCTGTCCCTGGCAGGCAGCAGAGTCCCTGCCCCAGCACAGCGCCCTGGGCTGCAGGACCCTGCTCTGCACGACAGCCCTGGGCACCCCTGGCTGCTCTGCACAAGAGACAATCAGAGAATGTACTCACAGGGTCTGTAGGCATTGGGATGTTCCAGCTTGAGGAGATGGCTCCAGGAGCTGCAGCTGCATTGTCCTGCAGCCAGAGGTTCCTGTGCCAAGGGCTGGCAGTGATTCTGCCCCAGGCACTTCTCAGCACCTTCCCAGCCCTGACTGATTGAAGCTCTCTGTGCCTCTGTGCTGTGCCCGGGGTGGCTGCAGGCAGTGCCCCAGCCCTGCTGGGCTGGCAGAAGAGCTGCTCATCAAGAGAAATGTGCTTTTGAAGCTCTTCTTGGTTACCAGGAGCTTCCTCTGTGCCAGGAGCCCAGCCCAGCCCAGCAGCACAGACGCAGCACAAGGACTTTAATGAGCCTCTGGGGCTTTGTGCTCAGGCTCTGACCACACTCCTTGAGAGGGAACTGAACAAACCTCTCCAGAACTCCAAGTCAGAATCCAACTCCAGAGTTTCTTGAAGTTTTAATGGGTCCCAGAGAGGGACACGACTGAGAAAGTTTCCCCACACCCCAGGCAGAGCACAGAACTGGAGGCAGTGATGACAGGTGGGGACAAAGAGAAGCCAAGTCTTGGTGCCCTGGGGCACAGCAGGGTCTGTGCCACCAAAGGCTGTGAGGAGACACCTTGTCCTGAGGCACTGGGGCCTCCTGTCACAGCCCCAGCCAGGCTGGGCACTGTCAGCCCCTTGTCCTGCCCTCAGCATTCCCCCTAGCCCACATCCCAGTGTCCTCAAGAATCTGCTGGAAGGAGTCCCTGGGGAGTCTTTGTCAGGAATGGCCCTGGAGGCTCCATAATGCCCCCAAGGGACTGCAGGTTTTTCAAAGGACTTTGGGTTTGGCTTTTGCCTTGGAGTCTCTGAGAGGTTTGTGCAATCATGGCCTCCAATTATCTGCTTTAATTAGTCCCTGGAGAGGCTTTCTCTCCCTTTGAGAGCTCAGTGGGCTCATTAATACTTCAGGGTACTTCAGTTATTTTAGGGTACCCTGTGTTTCCCTTTTGATACAGATTCTGTGAGAAGTTTGTGCAATCATGGCCCCAATTATCTGCTTTAATGAATCCCTTGAGAGCTTTGCGCTGACACTCGGTAGGGCTCATTAACGCCTTGAGAGACTCAAGGTTTTTAAGGTACTTTTTAGATTTCAGAATACTTTTAGGTACTTTTAAAGTTTTTCCTTCCCACACTTAGTCTCTGAGAGGTTTTCATGCCATCCTGGCCTCTAGTTCTCTTGTCCAAGGAGTCCATGAGGAGTCTGTGTTGGTTATCTTCCACGTTTCTGTTTTACAACAAAGATGGAACTGAAAGAATTTTAAAAGACTTTCTAAAAGCATCCAAACAAACATGGAACAATGAACAATTGAACAACAACAACCACTAAGAGAAATAATAGTCCTGTTTTAGCTAGACATCATCCAACCCTTTAGTCCTCAGGATTGGAAGAGTTTATTGATCCAGTCTTTGTTTTCCACTTGAAGCTTCTTGAACCCTTCCTTCAGTACCTGAGTGCTCTTGTGGATTGACTCACTGTGGCTGGAAAGGTTCATGCAACACATGCCCTCAGAGTCTACACAGCCATGCCCATGTGCCCAGAGTAAAACCTCTATTGCTGTTCTGCAAGGTGGGCTGTGTGATGGTCTCTATGTCTGAGAGCAAGCCACTCAATATGTGGGAGGTAGCATTGGTTTGCTTACTTAACAGGCACCCAAGATAGTCTAATTGTCCTAAAGCTTTAGCTGCAGCCACCCAAGGTTGTCCAAATTGGGGGTGCTACCATTCGATACCTGGATTAAAGTTTTCAAAGCCATCTCTTTGATATCATCCAATACTTCTCTGGGGATATCTGCTGCTTGAGCATCTGGCAGGCTGTGTTGTCCTTCTCCAGCTAGATGGTTGATTGTCAATTCTGCCCTTGCCTCATTAGTAGCATAGTCTGCTATTAATTGATTTAGTAAACACTTGCATCCCCCTTCCCACAGGGTGTATTCTGTAGGTGACAACAACATGGTCATAATATATTTTAAATCCTAGCAGGTTAGGACATATGCTGTAAACATGGGCCTCATTAGGCCATTAAAACAAGGTAAGTCCTTCCTATGGTCTTTAGGTCCTTGTTGGAGAATTTAGCTCAGACAAGGCTTGAAGGAAAGAGGCCGTGAAAATATACAGCTGATGGAAAAGTAAAAGGCAGCTGTAAGCAGTAATTCTCAAGACTGTTTCCCAGACATGTTTCTGTAAACAGCAAGAGTTCTCAAGCCTGTCTTCAATAACAAGTAAATACCTTGTCCTTGGATAAAGTATGGGAAAGCAAAGTGACAAACATAGAGGCCTTGAGAATCTTTCATATCAGGGTGAGAACACAAATCTTGGTTTCAATAACAAACCACAGGTATTGAAAACAAAAGGAGGGGTTAATGTTTAATCTGTGACCTATGATGAGCTCGGATTTTGCAATATTTATGAGCCTAATTAACACTATTATAAAAGGTGCCTGGTGAATCAATAAATTGGAGTTCAATGCTGATTAAAGGATGAGTCGTCTCCCTTCACTTCTATAGGTGCTCTACAGAGCTCCTTGATGTCCTCGTACACCAATGGCTGATACCTGGGATTCTGCCCTCTTCTTTCATAACGTACCCAGGGCCATGAGGAGTTTCAAGGCTATTTGTAGTCTCCTTCCTTAACTGTAGGCATGGTCCAGGGTGGAGAGGATGATTGACAGTGGGGGCATGTCCCAGTCGTGGGCGTGGAGTCTGGAGGTTCATTCAGGGCAAAAGAGAAGGTTGTGGTAGCAGGAAGTGGAGGACCCAAGATAGAGGGAGGATGTTTGGGCTCCCAAGCCACATTCGGACTCCTTCTATCTTGAGTCTCCAGAGCATGATGCTCCAAGACCATGTGGCCATTGCCATCTTGGACCATCATGGAAGGTCTGAGAAAGGCAGGTTTGGGTTGAGGTCCTAAGCTGGGAGTGACCAACGGATTGAGTTTTCAACACGCTGCTTGCTGGTCAAAGGTCGTGTGGAAGATGGGGAGCATGTGGGGTCCCTTTTGATCAAAAGTTGTACAGATTAAAAGTCACTGAGTCCTAAAATTAAGTGGTATGGATTTCATCAGCAAAGGCCTCTGGAAAGCTTGTAATGATCCACCTCATGATTGATTTTAATTCATCCTTTGAAAATATTATATCTTGGTCAGTGAGAATTAAAGCATCCATATATGTTCCTTTCTACTTTGGACATCTGGCTGCCCATTTTTCTCTTTCTCTTCCTTACAGAGAAGAGCCACCGGAACACCCCAAATCAATTATGGGATGTGCATGCATATTGTGAAAAAAACACAGTGGCAAAATGGGCAATAAACGTCTTGCATTTCCCCAAACCCACCTGCAATCCTGTGCAGTTGAAACCATCATCATCCCTGCCGATCCTGGGCAAGAACCCTTGAAGCAACAATGAATCTGCCAGGCCCGGACCAGTCCAAAATCCCAGGGAGTACTGGCCTATCCAACAGCTAACTCCAGCTGACGTGACTGACACAGGCAGCCCTGAATGTCATGGTCCCTCTTTGGGCACCAGAAGTCACAATGAAGGTGGCTGTGACAAACCTCTCTGGTTCTCTGACTTCAAGGCGAGGGTGGCGAAAATGAAAAGGAGCAGGATCAATGGAGTTGCTTAAAAGGAACTTTAATAACAGGGTGAGAAACAATAAACATGGAGAAGCTGAGCACAGTATGAGGGGCAGGATCCAAATACCCATGACAAAGGGGAAGCAACAACATGTACACTTGGGGGTAGAACACTCTAGAACAATACCCATATAGGGTAAACAAGTAACCAATAGGGTAGTAGAACTTGGACAAGTCAGTATAGCAACACTAAAGGCTTATGGGGGAACTCTCAAGCTCACCCTATGTTAAATGAATGATTCCTAGGACTTGAAATTCACACTCAGTTCTTTTGGGATAAAATCTGACTGACTGAGTTACAGCTGGACTAAATACCGCACCACTGCCTTTGCACTGGCCCCTTGGGACCATGTGGACCAACAGAGCCACAATGATGTCCTTGGTTCCATGAGGCTCCACAGTGTCACAATGGTCCCTTCATTTCACAAGGCTCCCAAATGTCACATTGCTCTCCATAGGAATGAAACCATGGAGCCCCCATGTTTCAGGAGCTGATGAAGGGCAGCCACTAGAGGTCAAGGAAAGTCTGACCTGTCTGTCCTGCCAGGTTTGCTTGAAGCAACCCTTGGATATTCAAAATTATGGAAGTGGAGTCCTAATTTCAGACATTTGTGCCTGGAGAAGGATGATTTTTTTCTATATGAAGCAAAGCAGAGTCCTTTCCAGTGTTTGGTAAACAGGTGAGTTCTTGCACTCAGAAGTCACAGACCTGCCAGACCTGTCTGTCCTGGCAGCTTTTGTCTGAAATCAATCCTTGGATACACAGAAATTTGGAGGTGGAATCCTAATTTTGGCCATGCATACCTGGAAAAGACAGACAGTTCTTTTTTATACAAAGGAAAACCCAGAGCCCCAGTGTTTCAGGGGCAGATGGGAGTGGCCTTCCAAATCCCAAGGTCAGCCAGACCTGTCACGTGACCCTGGGAGACCAAGGCAGCCACACCTATTTTGTGTTCCCTTGGTTCCACAGGGCCCTGCAGTGTCGCAATGGTTCTCTTACTTCCATGATTGTCACAGACTTCTTTTCATAAAAATGTTTTCTTTAGGATTTTCCCTTCTGGGAAGCTGAGGCCCCAGAAAAAGAATGTAAACAATGGTTATCTGCTGCTGTGGAATGCAACAGGTGCACCTGTGATTGGCCCATATTGGATGTGTATAATTAATGGCTAACCAATGGACCGATCTCTCTCTGGGACAGAGTCGGAGAGAGCTCTTTTGTTATTAATTCTTTTCTATTCTTAGCTTAGCTAGCCTTCTGAGAACTTTTCCTTCTATTTCTTTTAGTATACTTATAATGTAGTATATATCTCATAAAATAATAAATCAAGCCTTCTGAACATGAGGTAGACATTCTCGTCTTCTCTCTTCACCTGCAGCCCTTGTGACCACCGTCACACATGATGCCCTAAGGTGTCATAATGGCCCCTTGGTTACACAAGTCCTTAAGGATCTTAATGGTCTCCACAGTTCCACAAGGCGCCACAGTGTCCTAATGATCAATGGGTTCCAGGAAGCCCCTCTGTGTCACCATGGCCTCTTGGTTCCATGGGCTCCAGTAGCGCAACAGTGACCCCCTTGTGTGGGAACTCAGCACATCACTTTGGATATTCAGAGTTACCAAGAGAACCCTTGGTGGGCTCGGAGGTCCTGGAATGTTGCCAAAAGCACCTGGTGGCTTGACTTTGACCCTTCTAGGGATGTGCCACCTGTGTGTGGGGACATGGGAATCGCTCGGGTTTGAATGATGCAGAAATGACATATTTACAGGGTGAAATGTAAATTTTAGGGTTTTGGTACAGGGGGTAATGGAGACAAGATGGAGGAATCAGGGCCTGCCTCATGGTTCTTCTTTCTTCTTCTTGTCATCCATCTTCTGTGGCGATGTTGGCACTTGTGGATTGGTTCATGGTGAAGATGCACTTACTAACAAGGGTGAAAGGTATTGGGGATAAAAGGTAAATATGCTGTACGTAGGTTTTACTATAAAAAGACACTACCTCCCCGTGGGTGGGCAGAGTGCCTTTGGCTGCCTTGCTGGTCAGATCCCAGCTGGGCAGAGAGAAAAACTCTGTAGATAAGAAATCATAAAAAATTCCGAAGACCGAATAACTGAAGAGTCCACTCTCGTCCTTGAAGCACGGGCTGCCCCAGAACCATCCTACACGTGTCTGGCAGAGACAGAAAGCCGACCAGCCACACCCTTGTTTCTACAACTTCCCACAGTGTCACAATGACCCCTTCCTTCCATGAGGCCCTGCAGGGTCACAATGTTCCTTTGGTTGCATGAGGCCCCACAGTGTCGCAATACTCTCCATGATTCCATGGGGCCTTGAAATGCCACAATACTCTCCATGGATCCATGGTGCTCTTCAGGATCACAACGGCCCTTTGGCTCCATGAGGCACTGAAATGCAACAATGACCTCTTGGTTCCACAAAGCCCTGCTGCTTCACACTGGCCCCTTGGAACCATGCAGCCCAACAGAGCCACAAAGCCCCACAGTGTTACAGTGGCCCCTTGGATCCATGGTACCCTGAAGGGTCACAATGTTCTCCTTGGTTCCACAAGTTCCTACAGTGTAACAGGTTCCACAAGGGCCTGCATGGTCACCATGGCCCTTTGGGTCCACAACGCCCTGCAGTGTCACAATGGTCTCCATAGGAAGGAAACAAGTGAGCCCCAGTGGTGCAGGGGCAGATGAGAGGCAGTCACCAGAGGCCAAGTCTAGCCAGACTTGACTGTACGGGCAGATTTTGTCTGGGAGTAATCCTTGGATATAGAGAATTTTAGACGCAGAAGCCCAATTTTGGCCATGGGTGCCTAGACAAGAAAGACAGTTCTTTCTCATAGGAATAAAAGCACGGAGCCCCAGTGCATCACCATCAGATGGGAAGTGGCCCTTGACATGTCAAATTCAGTGGGACATGTCAGACAGCCCCCAGGAGGCCAAACCAGGCAGACCTGTTCCATGTTCCATTGACTTCATGGGTCCTAAGACTGTCACAATGCTCTCGTTGATTCCATGAGGTCTGGCAATGTCACAATGGCTTCTTGGTTTCATGAGCCCCAACAGAGTCACAAGGGTCCATTGGCCCTACGCAGCCCTGCTGTGAAAAAATTGCTCCTTGTTTCTATTTTAAATCAATTACAATCAAACCACAGTTTGATTGTTGATCCTTGCTTCCATAGGGCCCATGATTTGCACAATGGTCTCCTTGATTCCATGATTCCTGTATTCCACAGTCTCACCATTGTTTCCTTGGATCTCCATTGCCACAACTGACCCATGGTTCCATGAGATTCTGTAGTGTGAGACAAAGTGGAAATTTTCCAGCGTAGAAATTCATTTTGATTTAGGTGAAATTACATCTTTGAGTTGAGTCTGTAGTTTGAAACAAAGCTATGTAGCCTGACTGCAGAACCTAGGCTCAGTGAAGTTGCTAAGTGAAGGACCGAGATAAGGGGGGGCAACAGGGGATGATAGAGAGAGATAGAGACTGCTGTGAGAGCCAGTCAACCTGACCTAGCAATTCTTTCTGATAAAGAAGAACTAGCAGCAAATGTCACGTGAAATTTGTAAAAATGAATATGTATGAACCTATTGCAAAATTGTGTGCATATGTATCTGAGAGGGGGATAAAAAGGGACCTGAAGTTCCCAGAGGTACACATGGCTTTTAAGGAGAGTTATCTCCGTATGCGTCTGGCGCTGTAATAAAACATACCGGCTTTACAATTTTCACAAAGTTATGGAGTTCTTTTTCTCTTTCTCCGCAAAACATTATGGCAAGCCAGCCAGTAGGGACTTCTCGGTCTCTGCACGGGCAGAGGGGATAGACGGACCTCCAAGGCGGGCCCAGGATTTTCCTGGAGGAGCTCTGCTTGTCTCAGCTTGCCTCCTGCGAGGACAGACAAGGACCTGCTGGCCTGCTGAGGATACGGTATGTACTGAGGGCCCCCTGGGGAAAAAGAGAGATAGAACAGCTGAGTAAGTCACTCAGAGATGTCTGAGTGCTCGGCCTGTGGATGCAGCTGATAAAGTACCTGGACTAGAGGCAGGGGTTCACTGTCTGGTAGAGCAGACCACTAGTGACCCTGGGGGTGGGTCGAGTGAACCTGTGTGTGCGTGTGTGTGTGTGGTGTCCAGACACTGTATCATTGTATGGATAATGCATTGTGCGGTTAATGTGTTTGTAATCGTGCAAGTGTGTGGTGCAAGTGTGTGGCATATGACAGAGAAAGTGAACAAGTGAGTTCACCTGTGGTGCAGGGGTGTGAGTTCTACCCGTGTTTGAAGTGGCTGGGTGAGGCTTGAGGCGCCAGCTGAGGCAGGCTGTGGAGGCAAGGAGTGCTCTGCAGAGAAGTGGAACAAGTGGAGAAACATCAGTGACAGTATTTATTGTGTAGATTTGGTACATTTTAACCGTGAGTACGAGCTCAGAGAGTTCCTTTGCCCTGGATGTTTGGACTTGATTTTTGGAATTTTACTGTGTGCTGTTATTTTGATTGTGTCCAGGAAAAACTGATGTGAGTAAATGCTGAATTATGGTATGCTGTATTGTGTTGGGAAAAGTGAGCACTTTGAGAGTTATGCCCTTTCCCAGTGATTTTGTGTGGTGATTTTCTTCCACTGCATTGTGGTAATTTGATTCTCAGAGTGTATAGTAGTGTTTGTGGAGATTTTAGGATTTTGTTTGCAACAAGAGCAGCATTTTACACAGAAGAACTATGGTATGGTGATTTATGTTTAACTGTGGTAAAACAAATTAAAGGAATTCCAAGAATTCCCCCCCACAGCAACTCAAGCCCTGGCTCTAATGAATTTGAGATAAGGGGGGAGTGTGTAAGTGTCTGTGTTTTTAGGCATATCAGAGTTTTGCTGTAACAAGCACAGTCTTTTGCAAGGCAGTGAAGTGGGTGTCAGTAGAAACAATATTTTAATTAGATTGTGCAAGAAGAGAACTAGAGAAGACTGACATTTTGTAAAACAGAGTTTAGATAGAAGAGATGAATGAGTTTATGAGACTTCAGCTGGTACTATAGTAAGTCTAGACTGAGAAACACCTGCCGTAGAGGATTAAGAGCTCCCTGTAATAAACAGAATAGCCTGCCATTGTGGGCAATTCCTGAGAGACTTTGGTGCATCAAGAGGCTGGCATGGTGCGTGGGTATTATTGCGATGTGGAGTTTCTGAGAGACGCTGGTATTGCTATTCTAATAAGCGTCAGGGCACAGGCCCTGAGTGTAATTAAAGTTTTCTGATCAAGCTGATTCAGAACCTCAATCTTAAAGACTGTGTGCGAGAAATCACATCTGATACCTGCCACCTAGAGCTGTGTGTGGGAGAAAGACTGGGAAACTACTGTGAAGCTCTGTGAAGAGAAGTTTGGGTAGAAACAAGATAGCATAAGGGGAAGGAGATAATGAGAACTAACCAGAGCAAAAAGGTTCCTGAACTAGCCCCTTTTGGGAGGGGCTCACTGGAACAAGGATGCCAGTAAGGGCAGCTCAGAAAATAAAAAGATTTATAATACCTCATTGCAGTTAATGCTGTTTTAAAATGGGAAAGTAAATGAGATGAGGTTTTGTATGCTGATATGTTTTTTTTTTAAGAAATCACCAAGAATAGCAAAGGGACTGTGGGACCAGACCGCTCTCAGACCCACTGGTCTTGGCCCTTGAAAAAGAAAACAATGCAAAGAGAAGGCAAATCAAGCATGTTGTTCAGCATGCGGCATAAGATAACACTGTATGAAGTCAAACAAGGATTATCATGCTGAAATATAAAGCGATTATAGTTTGCAAAATGAGTACATATGATTTGTTAAAAGTAAGGGAAGAAAGATAAGGATGACCTCCCCAAAAGGGAAGAAGACTCAGGCTCCAGAAGTATACCCACTCGAACCCATCCCCCTCCTGGCAGTCCAATTTCATCCAGAACTAGGATGTAACAGACCCCTCTGCGAGAGGCAGTGAGATCAGAACAAAGAAAAGGGTGGAATTTTAGATGATACAGGGGCTATATATTCAGTTTTAAATAAAGCTTTAGTATTTGTGAAGAATGCTTATATTGTAGTGTGGGGAACAACTGGCCAGTCTGAGAAGGCATACTTTTGCAAACCTCTAAAGTAACATGTGTACTTAAAAGCTTTTGTACAATTGGCTCAATTTGCTAAACATTCTCAAATGAGAAAGGTTACTCTGGAGGCAAATGATATAAAGATGTTAGGCTTAACATTAACAGCCATTGAAATTAAGAAAGACATTAGTAAAGAGATATTAGAATAAGTAAATAAGTGTTTTCAAGAGTATGGGCCTCTGCTGTACCAGGGAGAGTAAAAAATGCCCTCCCCATGGTAATCAAGCTTAAGGAAAGAGCACAACCAGTGAGAACTGAGCAGTACCCTCAAAAGCAAGATAGAGAAGGAATCAGCCCAATAATTGATAGTACTAGATTGAGGGCTGTCAATAAGATAACACAGAATTTATACTCTGTGGTAGCAAATCCATATACTTTACTAACTTGTTTCACACCTGAGCTAACCTGGTTTACTGTTTTAGGCCTAAGAGATGCCTTCTTTTACCTCCCCATCCACGAAGCCAGCCAGAAAATTTTTGCATTCAAACACAAGCACACATAGTCCATGTGCCTGAAGGCTTCAAAAATTCCCCACTCCGATTGGAGAACAGCTTACAAAGACCCAGAGCCCCGGGAAGCTCCACAAGAGGAAAGGAGGCTGTTGCAGTACATAGATGATCTTCTAGTAGCCGCTCGGATGAGGGAAGCCTGGATGGTAAGCCTTTTGAATTTCCTAAGACTCCAAGGATACAGAGTAATACAGAGTCTCAAAGAAAAAGGCACAGGTAGTGAAACAGAAGGTAATCTACCTGGGGTAAGAAGTGAGTGCTGAGCAGCAGACTTTAGGGCAGGGAAGCCCTATGCCAAACCACGAAACCCCAGACAACGAAGGAACTCAGAACCCTTTTAGGCATGGCAGGGTAGTGCCAGCTGTGGGTTTATAATTATGGACTGTTCGCCAGACCCCTCTATGCTCTTATTGCCAATGGAAACAGAGATCTCCAGTGGACAAAAGACACCACACGGGCCTTTCACCACCTAAAGAGTGCTCTCATGTCAGCAGCAGCTTTGAGACTTCCAGATGTAAGTAAACCATTCTTTCTATTTTTCCATGCAATGAATTGCCCTCGGAATATTGGCTCAAGACTTGGGTCCATACCGGAGGGCAGTTGCTTACTTCTCTAAGCAACTAGATGCAACAGCCAAAGGATGGCCAGGTTGCCTCAGAGCTGTAGCAGCAGTTGTGCTGAACATTCAAGAGGCACACAAGTTTACCCTGGGACATAAATGACTGTGCTAGTGCCCCACACAGTGTCTGCAGTACTGGAAGTAAAGGGTGGCCACTGGCTTTTCACCGGAGAAGTTTCCGAAATACCAGCCCATCATGGTAGAGCAAGATGATGTAGAGATAGTGGTGACTAATATTGTCAATCCAGCTTCATTTCTCAGTGGAATCAAGGAGAAGCAGTACACCATAGTTGCTTAGAGACCATTGAAGCTACCTACTCCAGCCGCCCAGACTTAAAGGACACTCCTCCGGACGATGCAGAGACCTGGTTCACTGACAAGAAAGCGACATTGCAACGTTCACAGTGACTACCTGCAGAGAGGTAATAGAGTCTGGACCCTTACCAACAGGTACCTCTGCACAGGATGCTGAGATAAATGCATGGACCCATGCCTTAGAAACAGCAAAAGGCATTCAGAGTTGTGCATGGAGCCATCTGGAAGGAGAGGGGACTGCTGACCTCACAGGGAAAGAAGAGACAATCCGGCTGCTGGAAGCAGTTCAGCTACCTGAAAAGGCATAATAAGGCACACCAGAGAGTGAGCTTAAAATTGGAAGAAAGAAATGAGCTGGCGGATGGAGAGGCAAAGAAAGCAGCAAAGGGTGAGGTACAGATTTTCCTCGAAGGTAAGCCATAATACAATAATACTAATCAAAAGAGACGTGCAACTGCAAGAGGTGGGCTACCATTGAAAGAGAGCTAGTAATCCCTTCCCATTTTCGTGGTTACTAGTGAAGGAAGGGCACTAGAAAACACACTAGGGCCTAACTGCTTAAAAGCCTTTTATAGAGTGTGGCTCCTTTCTCGAAATGACCAAGGCTGCGAGTGATACAGACTGCATTGGAATGAAGTGTTGACTTTGAAGTAGTAATTCCCACAGGCTTTCTAGAACACACATCTGATTGAAACAATCATTGTATTGTTATCAGGAATTTATATACCACTATCACTCAGGTGAGCTGATAATGTGATCCTTGCCTCCAGACTAACCTCAAAATAACCCCCGGGCCAAAACTCAGTCGGACTGGGAGAGGCCATGAGCCTGTACAGCAGTGGCAAATCAACTTTTCAGAACTCCCAAGGAAAGGGGGGTATCAGTATTTACTGGTATTAATAAATACCTTTTCAGAGTGGCCAGAAACATTCCCCACCAGAACCGTCAAAGCTCAAGAGATGACCAGATCATTTTTACAAGAGATAATACCATGCTTCAGAGTTCCAGCCACAATATCCTCAGATAAAGAATCACCTTTCATTTCCAAAATAGTGCAACAGATTAGTAGCCATCTGGGCATAGATTAGGAACTTCACACCCCATACCGCCCCCAATCAAGTGGCCAGGTGGAGAGAATGAATCATTTGATTAAGCAGCAAATCATAAGACTGGGGCAAGAAGTTAATCTACCCTAGCCCAAGCTCTTCCACTAACACTATTGCAAATTCAAACTAAACCTTTTGAGCTAAAGGAATGCTGAATCCTTTTGGAATGCCTTATAGAAGACCATATAGAATACAAGGGGAATGTCCAGAATGTCCACCTACATGGTGGCATTAAGCAAACAGCTCAGAGTAATTGAGAAACGTGTGGCTGGAACTCGGAGCAGGGAGTTGGATAGCCTGGGGATCATGTATATGTTAAGTCTCTTACAGAGAAGACTTCGGAACCATAGTGGGAGAGACCACTGCAAGTACCTCTCACCACCTTCACTGCAATCAAAATCAAGGAGCAGAATGCCTGGATCCATCACTCTCGGGTGAAGAAGGCCCAGAAGCCCCTTCAGGAGTGACACCAGGAGACAATGAACTGAGACTAAAACTTACTCGGGCAAAATGAGTATATTGCGGTCGGGAGTAGTTCATACTTTAGTTTACAGGATTGTTTTGTATGGAATTATAACTGAAGTTTTAGAACTAGAGAGTACCTCTACCCAAAGCAATGCTGAATGGCCTTGGTCCCTGGCATTTAATCAATATACTGGATCCATGGGAAAACCTTCTGAGATAAAAGATTTAAACATATCTACTGTAGTAATCCACGAGAATCAGGTATGTGAGGAGCAAAAATAGCAGGAACAGGAACTGTGAACACTTCAAGGAATCTGAGGAGAAGAAATCAAAGTAAAGTGCTGGGTCATCAATAGGATGGCTTATGAGAGACCAGATGTAATTAGTGTCTGAACCTCCCCTGGTGTATATGAACACCAGGAAGTCTGTGATAGCCTAAGTGAATCAGACTGTTGGTGTAATTTCACCCTGATACAGCCTGTAGAAGTGACCTGCCTTTGAGATCGAGTTACTATCAGACTTTCCTTTGAATTCAAAGTGGACACTGCACTTTTTACCACAGCAGGGCCTTATACACCCCATACTAGTTCAGACTCTACCCAAACTCCAAACTTGAATGTGACTGAACAACAACTATTATTCAATCCAGAATGGTCTCTCAAACGTGTGGAGTTGATAATGCAAATTAACATCTCAAAAATCCAACTAGCCTGCTCCTCCTTCCTAAAAACTTCCTTTGAGGGCTGGACAACATGGTCACAAAAACAGGCATATCTCAGGAGCAGAACAAGAAAGGAAGGAGCCAGCTCTCCTGGTGCCTAAAACCAGGAACACCAAGAAATCAGTTTCCTTAGGTCATTTTCCAAGCTGGTTGGCTGAACCCCCAGGCAATGGCTGGAAGAGGGTGCTGAACTGCAGGTGGTAAATTAACCCAAGCAAGGAAGGTGATTTTCCTTATTTATAGCTATCCCTTTTCCTACTGAGATTTGGATAAGTGATTGTCCCAGTCTGAGGCAGTTGGATTCTGCTTAAAAGAAGTAGAGAGAGAGACCCTCTCAGAGCTCAGCAGCAGGCTGTAGGATTTTGAGCATCACTTTTGTGCTGAGTGTTTCAAGTAGCAGAAACCTGATCCCAGTTTCTTCTGAGGCACTGCAATGAATTTAGGCTTTTCTCTCAAGATTTCCCCTCCATTATCTTCTGCCCTGAACACAGTCCACAGCTTGATCTTAGCTAGGGGCAAGGTGGGTGAGGTTTTGTAGACCAGGAGAGACATTCCTGCTTGCCACACATCTGAGAAATCAGGTGCTTTGGAGGGAGAGGGAGAGATTAGATTCCCTGAGGTCTCTACATTTCAGAACAAACATCTGCCTCAAGTATGACCTAAACCTCTGTCAGATACACTTGTGAAGTGTGTCTGAATTTGTAGTATGAGCCCAGCACATCCCTTTGGCAGGGAGGGATGATCATGGACAGAAAGCAGTTCCTGTTCCCCATAACAAACATCTAACTGGCATATTAGGGACAAGATTAGGAGTTTTAAATGGAATTGATTCAGAAATACTGATGAATAAACTGGCCACTGCAGCAGGTAGCCTAACAAAATTGAAGCAGCCTTTATAGTAATCTCTATTGGCATTAGGAACTAGTCAGTGACAGATTTCAAAAGTACTGCCAAAGTAGGGAAGTATGAAGAGGCCGGGGACCAAGACCACAAATTGACAGTAGAAGCACTTAGTATAGTTCAAGATAATGTGTCTTTAGCTTTCAGTTGTATACAAGCACAGTTATGGATACAAGCAACAGCAGCTCTGATCATATAGGAAAGGGGTGAAGGTAATTTTCCAGCTGAAATTTGGAAAATTGAGTGAGATAATGCAATTGATTTCGAAAGGAAGTTTCAATCCTGGTGGACTATGGTGAATTTCACCCATGATCCTGTTTCTAATGTGGCCACTGCCTTTGTGCTTACCATATGTAATGCCACTGTTTATGGTATCCATCCCATCATTGCCCTAAGATTAAACCATGAAGAAACAACACTCTATCCTTCAGAACATAGAGTGTGGGCACGAAAAGATGAATGAAAAGTGGCAGACAGTAAACTTAGAATCCTGCATTACTAGAGAACAAATGAGATTCATTTGTGAAAGCAATACTGCTAATGCCCAGGATGTGTTTGGACACTGAACAGGGTATTTGCCACTTTGAAATTCATCCAGTCACTGACCAGAAAACTGTGCTCGTATATACTGGAAAAGGGTGTATGTTTGAGAACTGCTTGTGCTGCTGTACAAATTGATAGCAATGATGTTATTCTGTTTAGTAGAAACCATTCTAATCTCTGTATTTGTAATTTTGTTAAGATTATTGGGTGCGATTTTTCGTATTTGGTACCAGTAACATCCCACCAGCTGATTACAGCCAATTACACAGTGTATCACAGACTACCACCTACCCCTATTGGGGCGAACCTTACATTGGTAAAGCAATTAATTAAGCACCAAGACCTATTAGAAGTCTTGAAAGGAATCCAAGAAAGTGGAAAGAAAACCTTAATTACTGTCCAACATGATACAAAGGAGATAACCAGAGTTCTACAAAGAATAAAATAAAATATAGATCATCACTGGTGAGATTTGATCTTTGGGTGGTCCCCAACTGCAAATGGAATCTTTAATAAGTTGTGCCACCCTATTGTAGTTTTACTAATATTAGTTGGGATAAGCTTAGGATTATCTATTACATTGTTAATTTGGAACTGGAGAATACTACAACGAATGGCTGTACTAACCTCTTTATCAAACGTACATAATGAAGCATTAAAAGACACTTATTGTCGTGAGAGTTTTCATTAAGTAAAAGAATTTACTTATTTCCTAGGAAAGGGGGGAATGAGACAGAGTAGGGATCTGTCCTGAATTAGGTGAAGTGTCTGACAACGGTGAAAAGTCAAAAGGCCAAAGCTGAAGGAAAAACTCGCATGCCGAGACAGCAAGGAGACAGAGAAAGAAAAACAGAAAAGACCACGAGGTCAATTTGCCCCGACCTAGAAATTCCTTTGATAAAGAAGAACTGGTGCTAAGTGTCATGCAAGATGAATATGTATGAACTTATTTTGAAAATGTATGCATATGCATTTGGAAGAGGGATAAAAGGAGGTCTGAAGTCTTCAGGGGTACGCATGCCTTTTGAAGAGAATTTTTCTCTGTGTGCGTCCGGCACTGTAAATAAACATACCGAGCTTTACAACTTTTATAAAGTTGTGAGGTTTCTTCTTTTCCCGCAAAACAGTTTTCTATAGCAAAAGGGGAAGTTCTTACATGCACCAGCAATGAGGAAAAACCCCAATAATTTTAATCTCTTCTTCTGTCAGCAAGTGATGTTCAGCCACTTCCTAGGAAGCAGAACTTCAGCAGTTGGCGTGGTTTATCAAAAAGACAAACACTGTAAAGAGGAAATGCCCCCTATTCTTCCTCCTTCCTTAGCTTTTATACCAGAACTGGGGCCATACAGTCTGGAATATCCCTTTGGTTAATTTGGGTCTCTGGCCTGCTGTCCCTTCCCAGGACCTGACCCACTGGCAGCCCCTTGACAGAGGGAGAATGCTGAGAGACAGCAGGAGCCAAAGCAGGGGTGTGTTTCCAGCTCCTTTGTGGCTCCCAATGCAAAGCGCTGTGAGGGCTCTTATAGGACAATGAAAAGGCTAAAAAGCATCCAGTCACAGCTTTCCTGAGAGATTCCTTGAGCTGCTGGTTCCTCAGGCTGTAGATGAGGGGGTTCAGGGCTGGAGACACCACCGAATACAGAACTGACAGGGCCAGATCTAGGGATGGGGAGGAGATGGAGGAGGGCTTCAGGTGAGCAAATGTGTCAGTGCAGAGAAACAGGGAGAGCACGGCCAGGTGAGGGAGGCAGGTAGAAAAGGCTTTGTGCCGTCCCTGCTCAGAGGGGATCCTCAGCACAGCCCTAAAGATCTGCACATAGGAGAAAACAATGAACACAAAACAGCCAAAAGCTAAACAGAAAGTGACCGCAAGAAGCCAAACTTCCCTGAGTTTGGAGTGTGAGCAGGAGAGCTTGAGGATCTTGGGAATTTCACAGAAGAACTGGCCCAGGGCATTGCCATGGCACAGGGGCAGGGAAAATGTATTGGCTGTGTGCAGCAAAGCATTGAGAAAGCCACTGGTCCAGGCAGCTGCTGCCATGTGGGCACAAGCTTTGCTGCCCAGGAGGGTCCCGTAGTGCAGGGGTTTGCAGATGGACACGTAGCGGTCGTAGCACATGACGGTGAGAAATGCAAATTCTGATGCAATGAAAAAGGCAAAGAAAAATACCTGTGCAGCACATCCTGAGTAGGAGATGTTCCTGGTGTCCCAGAGGGAATTGTGCATGGCTTTGGGGACAGTGGTGCAGATCATGCCCATGTCGCTGAGGGCCAGGTTGAGCAGGAAGAAGAACATGGGCGTGTGCAGGTGGTGGCCGCAGGCTACGGCGCTGATGATGAGGCCATTGCCCAGGAGGGCAGCCAGGGAGATGCCCAGCAAGAGGCAGAAGTGCAGGAGCTGCAGCTGCCGCGTGTCTGCCAATGCCAGCAGGAGGAAGTGCCTGGTGGAGCTGCTGTTGAACATTCCTTCACTCTGGGCATCATGGACTGTTGAAAGAAGACATTGAAAAGCTGAGACCAAGCTCTTGGAATCAACCCTATAGGGTTGTTTTAGGAATTCCCTCAAAACTACTTCTCTACCTGTGTGGAAACTTCACTCAATATGTTTATTCTTGAGCTTGGGTTTATGCTCCTGAGTTACTGATTCATCTTCAGCACTGCTCTCAGCCTGCACCCTGGGGAAGCCCACAGGGAAAACAGGGCTCCCTCTGCCCCATTGCAGTCAGACCTGCTGGTCTCCACACAGGTGCCCTTTGCCCATTCCACCTCCCTCTAGTTCAGGGTGATCCAACATAAACTGAGCTTGAAAAATTAAGTCGAGTTTTTTAAAAACTCCAGTTTAAAAGTCAATTTCTCGAAGCCCTTCTCTCTCTCCCTCCCTGTGCAGCTGGACCGGATGAGATACTAAGGGTTGTTCTGTCTCTCTGCTTCCTCAAGTTGTGCCTACTGGGAGCTGTTTCTCTCTATCCAAGTGCTGTCCCTGCCAGTGCTGCCCCAGCCCAGCCCAGCCTGGGGGACTCAGCTCTGCCCTGCAGACCCCTCCCAGCACAGGGCACTGCCCAGGGACATCTCCCTGGCACCAGAGCCTTAAGGGCAGGCCAGACAAACAGAGATGCTGCAAGCCAAGGTGCTGCTGCTGCTGTCTGTAGGGAGAGGAGGCTGAGGAGGCACTTTCTGAGGGAGAGCTGAGGCCCATCTGCTGATGCTTAGGCTGACAGTGCAGGAGTCACAGTGACACAGCCAAAGCTGACAGCCCCTTTCCCTTCCCTTGAGGAGAAAGCTGAGAGCACCCCTGGCCATGCAGCACCATCTCCACAACAGGAGGAATATGCCCTGGTGGGGGTGGCTCCTTCCATCTCCAACTTCTTTCCTGCAGCGTCCATGGGGAGCTGCCAGGCAGGCTGAGAGCTGCCCCTGACAGGTGGGACATGCCCTGGGCTGGCCAAGAGCCCTGAGGGCTGCAGGAGCTGCTCTGCAGGACAGCCCTGGGCAGCCCCTGCTGCAGCCCAGGCTTCAGCCCCTGCAGCCGTCCCTGGCAGCAGGAGCCATCCTGCCCTGTGCCTCTGATGGTGCCCAGGGCAGCCCCGCTCTGCAGCACATCCTCATCCTCCTGCTGCTCCTGTGTCACAGAGAACCTGGGAGAGTCCTCCTGACACATCCCCCAGGCTGTGAGTTGTGCTGGCTTCAGGAGATCCCTCCAGGAGCACAGGGGACATTGCCCTGCACCCACACACTCACCATGCACAGGGCTGTGAAGAGGTTTCCCCAAGTGAAGTCTCAGCTCAATGTCTTCCCAATCCTGATTGCCTTCAGCCTGTCTCTGCCTGGCTCCTGTCCCCTCAGTGCCTGCAGGCAGAGCCCTCAGCCCTGCTGGGCCGGGAGAGGAGCTGGGCCGGGGAAGAGCTGTTCCTTTAAAGCTCAGCAGCACAGACACAGCAGAACGATTTTAATGAGCCTCTTGGGGCATTGATGTTGTTTACATCAAATTCAGTCCCTGAGAGAGTGATCAAAGAACTTTTCAAGAACTCAAAGTTTAATTTAAATTTTGAAGTTTCTTAAAGTTTTAATTTAACCTCTTAAGTTTCTTAAAGTTTTAATGTGTGCCACAGAGAGACACGACTCACAAAGTGTCCCAAAGTTCCAGTTAGAACAGAACACTGGAGGCAGTGATGACAGCTGGGGACAAACAAGGCAAATGTGTCTCTGGTGCTGAGCAAAGTTGGTTGTGTTTGAGGAATGCAAAGGGCCAAGGCCTGAGCCCAAGCCCCTGGCCAGGCAGATGCTGTCCCTCCCTCCTTGCTCAGGGCTTTTGCCGGGATGGGCACTGGCATGTGGGGATGTGCAATGGCAAGGGCAGGAGCATGGGGCGGCCCCTGCCAGGCTGCTGAGCAGGGACAAGGAGGCAATGAGGCCCCAGGCCTGCAAGGGTCACTTGTCTCCTGCTCCTGCCTCAGGCCCAGGCCCAGCAGCCATGGCCAAAGTGCTGCCCAGGTTGGCTCTGGCAGGGCTGTCTTGCAGCTGCTGCACATGCCTGTGCCCTGTGCAGCCCAGGCTGTCTCACGGTGTCCCTGCCCTGCGCCTCTGTCCCTGCAGGCTCTGGGAACAGGTCCCCCTGTACCTTTTTGACACATACCTTGGCATATTGGAATGTTGTCCACATGGATGGCTGCAGAGCACCAAAACATAAATTCTCATCCCTTTTTTCTGAAAATAAAGGATCATAAGTCCCTATACTATCCTTTGGTGGTTTTCATTATAATAAAACTGACTGTTTTGAATAGAAGGGTGTTCATCTTTGTGTGTACTAGCCTATACCCTGGTTAAAATAATTAGGAATCATTTTAGGCATTGGCATTCATGACCATAGCACCCCAGGTAGGGGCAAGTTAGAATCCATGTATTTTTCAATACAACTGTTTTTTCTGGAAGCTTGAAACATAACTGAAGAGGACAAGTGAGAAGTGACTATTTTCTTCAGCCTTATGGTGCTTCTTTTTTAAGAAATTCATGTGTAAAATATAACTAACCTGATGTCACTTTTTTTTTAGCAGAAAAAAACGGGTGATTAAGGGTAACTAAAGTCTATCCATAAGACATTCTATAAATCTTTAAATTACTGAGCCCCAAAGGGTAAGTTATCATGGTATACCGTAAAAAGGGTACCTTTATCAACACCATATGGACTACACTGTATCTGGCCTTTGGACACTCAACTTTTCAGCTACCTCATACAGACATGTTCATACACACAGACAAGTGTGCAAAAAGGTTCCTCATCTGACTTCACCATATCCCAGTGGCTTTGCAGAGCAGTCAGAAAATACACATTGATTCAAATGAGGAAACAGGGGGCTGTGGAACAATGCAGGGACCAGATGCAAGGCAGGGTCTTACAAGCACACTGATCAGCATTTGTCAGCATCTGTCAGCATGACTGACCTCACTTATGGTATTATTCCTTTATTTTCCGATGTCTATTTCTCTCCAAACCACCTCGATCCCTCCCTTTTCCTTCTTTGGTTCTTCCTCTAACATTACATATTAAGTCTAGTGAAATTCAAAAATGCTGCTTCCTTGCACCCCAATATTAACCCTGTAACACTAGGCAGTAATACCAGTCATTTTGAAAGCCATCTGGAGAGCCTGGCTGGCCCTTTCCTTTACTGGCAGCTTTGCCTCCTGCCTGCCTCTATCTGCCCACACAAAGCCTTGGGCTGATCTAGACTCCTTCTGGTGTTGGACCAGAGCCCTGCCCTGCGAGGGAAATTTCGTTCTCCTGCTGTCCAGTCTGGACTTCCCAGCTGCCATTTTTATTAATTCTTTCTTTTTCTATCTATTTTCTATTATGTCAAAAGGCTCCACCATCTCTGAAACCACCGTTCAGTCCCTCCCAGGGCTCTCCTCTGCTCTCCCCAGTCGCCACCCCACTAAACACAGAGCTCCTCTGTCCCTGTACAGTGCTCATGTGCTTGAGGCCATGGGTGCCTGGATGGGAAGGACAGTTCTTTTCTACAGGAAGGAACCCACAGAGCCCCAGGGTTTTGAAGGCAGATCAGAGGCAGTCGCCAGAGGGCAAGGCCAGCCAGACCTGTCTGTCCTTGCAGCTTTTGTCTGAAAGCACCCCTTGGTTATTTGAGGAGTTTTGGAGGTGGAATTCCATTTCAGCCACACGTGCCTGCACCAGAATGACAGTTCTTCTCCACAGGAAGGAAAAGGTAGAGCCCCAGTGTTTCAAAGGCTGATTAGAGGCACCCCCAAGGAGGCTAAGGCCAGCCAGACCTGTTTCCCTTGGGAATATTTGTCTGAGAGCAATCCTTGGGTAGACAGAATTTGAGAGGCCAAATCCCAGTTTTGTCAATGGGCATCTGGGCAAAAGGAGGACAGTTCTTTTCCATAGGAAGGAAAGTACAGAGCCCCTGTGTTTCACAGGCAGATGAGAGCTGGCCCTCAGGAAGCTAAGGGAACCTAGACAGTCCTGGCAGCTTTTGTCTGGGAGCTGTCCTTGGATAGAAGGAATTTTGAAGGCAGATTCCCAATTTTGGCTATGGACATCTGGACATGAAAGATGTTTTTTGCATGGAAAGAAGAGCTTGGCTGCTCAGTGTTTTGAAGGCAGATGAGAGGTGGCCCCCAAGATGTCAAGGCCATCCAGAGCTGTCTGTTTTGGCAGGTTTCCTGTGGGAAAATCTTTGAATATAATCAAATATGGAGATAGAATCCCAATTTCAGTCATGAACCCCTGGAGGAGGAGAGTTCTTTCCCACAGGAGAGAAAGCACAGAACTTCAGGGCTAGATGAGAAACAACTCTCAATATTCCAAGGTCAGCTGGACCAGTCAGGCCAAACCAACCAGAACTTTTCCATGTTCTTGGATCTCTGGGGCCCTGCAGCATCACAATTGCCCTTTAGAGGCCCCGTAGTATCACAACAGATCTTTGTTTCCATAACACACAGCAATACCACAATGGTCACCTTGGCTCTGCAGTGGCACAATGGCCCCTTTCTTCCATGAGGCCTTGCAGTGTCAAAATCGTTTATTTCGTTCCATGGAATAGTGCAATGGTACAATGGTTCCTTGGTTTTATTTGGCTCCCCAGGATCACAATGGACCCTTGGTTCCTCAGGGCATGGCTGTGGCACACAGGCCCCTTGGTGCCATGAGGCTCTGCAGTATCACAAAGAGCTCCCTGGTTCCACAAGGCCCTGCAGAGCCCATGCACTCAACAAGGCCTCAAAGTGCCATAATGGTCTCCAGGATTCCAAGAGGCCCTGCATTGTTACAAGGGCACTTTGGCTCCACGAAGTCCTGAAGTACCGAATGGCCTCTTGATTCCACTGGGGTCCTCACTGTTACATCAGTTCTTAGTTCCACCAAGCCCTGCAGTGTCACAATGGTCTCCTTGGTTCCCCAGAGTCAGAATGTCCCCGTGGTCTCATGGACTGTTGCGGTGTGTTGTAATGTCCTGTTTTAGATTTCCAGGTCACCTCCCAGGTGTGGCAATACCCGTCTCCCTTTCCCCCTCGCCCCCTTGCTGAGTGTGCCCTGTCAATCAGGCTTACCATTCCAACAAGGCGTCGTGTGGTTAGTCGAGTTCAAAGGATGCCCCTCAGGCCTGGGGGTCATTGGCCTGTCCAGGTGTCCCTCGTCCCTTGAGACCCCGCCCCCCCCACCTGGTTGGTGGCTCACCTGTCCCCTCCCCTTCCCCTGTCCCTGAGCTTAAAAGGTTAATCAGACCATGCGGTCGGGATTCTGTTGGAGCAGTTGCCCCGGTTCAGACCTCTGTAACTATGGAATAAACATCTGGAAACCCTCCAGCGGAATCCTCTCCTTTCTCTCTTCACCATCACCAGAAGCTCTCTCTCCTGAGGTAAACGGAGTCCCTGACAAGCCTGGACTTGTTCAGAGCCCTGCTGCAATCTCCAGCAGCCAAGGTATCTCTGGGGTGATTTACACCACAGTGCCGCCTTTGGCCCAGCAGCGAGGGTTAGAGTGGCCCAGGCACCATCTAACTGGTAATATTGGGATTCACATTCCAATATATTGGCATCCCTGAGGTGGGCAGAGCGACTCCGCAGCCCGAGAACAGACTTGCAGTACCTCGGAGAAGCTTTTGGCAGCCGTGCATCCAGCTTGAAGGGCTTTGGTTGCATCGCCCTCAGCTAGAGACTTCGGGAATATTCCCAGAAAAAGTTTCGTGGACTGTTCGGCGCCTCTGGAAAGCCCAGCTCCCTTGTGGTGAGCAGACTTTCCAGAGGGAGAGGAGGACAGCCTCTCTTGCACACAGAGAGGTCCTTTTCCGGTGAAGAGACCTACCTGCCTGCCTGTACCCAGCCACCTACAGCTTCCATTTCACGTGAGTATCTCTGCTTTCGGTAGAGCAGAAGCTCACAAACAGACTCTGCCGTGAGTTCTGTTCCTTTTTACCTTTGCATTTTTGGCTGCGCAGCCCCACAGACGGGAGCGTTCGAGCTTTAGCTTTCTGCCGCGTGTTTCACTGTCTTTTGGAATTCACGCCGGAGCGGGATCGCTCTCTGCCCTTCCCCCCCGGCTCGGCAGCATGCTCGGCTCTCTACACGTGGTCAGGAGACTCTCTCTCTTCCACGGCGGGGGAGGGGGAGCTCTCGGCTCTCTGCTCCGCGGAGGACTCTCTCTCTTTCTCTGTGCGGGGGAGGGGGGGCTCTCTTTCCACGTGGCCGGGGGATCTCTCTCGGTGCGGGGTGGTGAGTGCTCTTTGCACACGCGGCGCGGGGGCCCGGTTTTGGCTTGCCACGTGGAGTGGCTGCTCTCTCTGCTCCGCGGGAGGGCTGCACTCCACGGCGGCGGAGGCTTTGTTTCTGCCTCGGTTCGGCAGGGCGTGCCCTGGTGCTGCTGCCCGGGAATTTTAAAAGCGGTATATACAGCTGCATTGTGAAGCTTTTGTCTGCTCGTTATCGCTTTCTATCTGTGGTTTTTTTTAGAAATTGGTAGCTGATTTTAGCTTTGCTTTTGGTCAGGCGGGATTAAGTACTTTGCTTTTTACATCTAACATGGGTTCCAAACATAGCATTGTACAAAAAGGAGTGTATTTTAATATTGTTAGCATTTTAGTCAATGGTAATGTGAAATTCTCTAAAGGAAAATTGAAACAGTTTATAAGATGGCTTTTTCTGCAGTTCCCAAACATTTCCCCTGAAGAAATCCACAATATTCAATTCTGGGATAAAGTTGGGAATGAATTGATTACCTTAGGACAATCTGGCAAATCACCCTCAGCTAAATTTGTGTTCTGGAGTTTACAAATTCGAACAGCATTGCTCAAACAAAAGGAAATGGAGAAAAAGCCAAATGTAAAGCCATGTACCTCTGCTCTCCCTGTTTCTCCCTCTCCTAGCTCTAAAACCCCGAAACCTCTTTCCCCAAAACTTGGCATTTTAAAGAGTGCACACTCATTGGGAAGTCGGCTCCCAGAGTGTGCAAGAATAACTGAGTTGTTTTGTTCACAAAGCTATGGCCAGGCTGCGTGGAAAAATTCCCAACCCCCTGTATCCCCTCCTCTAAAACCCAGAGCAAGTGTCAGCTTTCCAGAGAGCAGTGATGCCCAAAATGGCCCCCAGTCCCTAAGGGGTCCACAAGATGGTGGATGCCATGTGGCATCTTCCCAAACCTGGTCTTCTTCTTCCCAAAATCCTCTTAAGCATTCCAAAATTCCATCCCCATCCCCCTCTCCTCCTGTTCCTTGTGACATCTTCCCCCCTCCCCCCGCCTTTCCTGCAGTACCCTCGGCTCTGCCCCTCTACTCCTCCCAGGGGGCGTCTGCTGACGTGATGTCACCAGGCGTCCCCGCCCCCTGCCAGCCCCTTGACCCCGCCCCTTGTTCCCACAGTTTCCCTGCCCCTTGCTGGCTCCCTGTCCCTGCCCCCTCCCCGGGTTCCCGCAGTGGGGACACACCCACTGCCTGCCCCCAAACCTGTAGCTGTGATCCCAATGCTTCTGATTCCAGGGATACAGAGCAGGGGACAGCAGACCCAATGCATAGTCCCATGTTGTCACTAGCTCCTGTTACGTTTCAGCCTGCAGCTCAAGCCAGGGCAGCTCCAACTGCTAATTGGAGTTCTTTTGGACGACAATTGATTAAAGAGATCTGTAAATCTCATAAGGAATATGGTCCACACAGTCCGTATTTCCGTGGCCTTTTAAATTCTGAATTGATTAGGACTGTGGTAATCCCACATCATTTAAAACAGCTTTTTTCCTGCCTCATGACCTCCACGGAATTCAAATTATGGGAATCAGCATTGAAACAACTGCTAAAAGATGCTCTCCCAGGCTTACAGGCTGATCCAAACACAGCGAAAGACAACAGTGGTAACCCTATCACCATTGAGCACCTCTGTGGTGAGGGTCAATGGTCTTCACCCTCTATCCAAGATACTGCAATTCCTGCAGAAACACTCGAGAAAGTAAAAGAAGCAGCTGAAAAAGCATTCTTTTCCCTCCAACCTGAGGGGCCTTTGGAGCCCTATAGTAAAATTAAACAGCTACCATCAGAGCCTTTTTTGAAATTTGTAGAAAGGTTAACTAGAGCCATTGAAATACAAGTTAAAAAAGTGAATCCTAGAGATGAGATTTTAGAGGAAATAGCGTTTACAAATGCAAATGAACAGTGTCAAGCGGCAATCCTGAGCCTTCCTATGGAACCTCCCCCTACACTAAAAGATATGCTTTTAGTCTGTAACAGGAAAGTGCCTCTGATGACTGTGGCTGAAGACACCAGACCAAGGCTGCTGCCAAGACCACCTCAGCGTGTCGCTGTTGCCAGCCCTGCACCTTTTCCCTCAGCTCAGCAGTACCCTGGGCAGCAGCGGAGACCAGCAATGCTTGAGCCCACTAAACCATGCCTGCTTTGTAATAACCTAGGACACTGGAGTAACCAGTGCCCCCTGAAAAGGGAATTTGATGAATTTAGAAATGGCAGGGGAGGAGAACTACAAGCCCTCCCTGGGGGTCAACAACAAAAAAACGAAAAATAAAGCGCCAGCCTGCCAGGCGTGCAGACATAAAAAGAGCAGGCCAAGAGAATAAGGCTAGCAAAACAAATCAAGCGTGCGATAATATTAACATTTGTGTAAGTGAAGCAGGTGCTTCAAAGACCAAGTCTGCTAGCCCACTGCTGAAGGTGAAACAAAATAACCTTTGTTATGATTTAAGTGATCCTGTATTAACCACATCTTCTGTCAATGAGCCTTACAGGTTGCAGTTGACAGAGCCACTCCACCTGAAGGACACTGACTGGCATTTTGTCTCTGTAAATCCTGAACAGAAGGGTACTTGGAACCAAATTCGTTGTAAGTACATCGTCATTGGGGACACAAAACACACACCACAAGAGATCGAAATTGCTCCGGGAATGACAACATCAGATCCCAAGCAATTTGTTCTCAGCCTGCACTGTTTCCACCCACCCCTGTTTCTTCCCAAGGGACAAATTGTTGCTCAAGCTATCCCTGTGCCATCTTTACCTGAAAATATCGAAAAACAAGGGCCCACAGTCACCCGGGTCCAAGTTATTGGGAAAGATAAACCCAAATTGTGGTGCAATGTCAGTGGGGGTGGGGAGTCTAAACGCATTGAGATGCTTGTAGACACAGGTGCAGATTGCACAGTGATTCCAGTACAAGACTGGCCAGCACATTGGCCTTTGCAAAATGTTGCTGGTCACCTTCGAGGTGTAGGAGGTCTGCAATTGGCAAGACAATCCAAAAGCATTATTCAATTCGAGGGTCCAAACGGACAATTGGCAAATATCCGTCCATTTGTGTTAGATTATTCAGAACCTTTGTTAGGGAGAGATTTAATGGCCCAGTGGGGTGTCACAATTGATATTCCAGACTCTCCACAGCATTTTTGTGCAGCAGTCATTGAACAACAGCGCCCTACCCAAAAACTGAAGTGGAAAACAGACAAACCAGTTGATGTGAAACAGTGGCCACTCAGTAAACAAAAAATAAAGGTGCTTGAGGAACTAGTAGAAGAGCAACTAAAAAAGGGCCACATTGTGGAGACCATGTCCCCATGGAACTCTCCAGTGTTTGTCATCTAGTGCCTTCTGATACAAGGCAGGCGGCCTGGTTTCAGGAGACAGCACGGCGACCCCCTTCCCCAGGGTCGCTCCGGCCTAAGAAACACGCGGACACCAATATGGTGGAGGATCAAAGGCCTTTATTCTCTCTTCTCGTGGGGTTTTATAGTCTAGGGGGCTTCTACGTCAGGTGAGGGTCTGTCTTTACCATCTATGGTTAGTAGGGAAGTAAAGTTACCGGGCAAGTGCAAAGTTACTGGCATCTGGTTCAGGGGGCTACATTCCTATGTTAATTTTTTTATCTAAGGGGGCAGGGGCCCTGTCTTCCCGTAACACCACGAGATCTTCCAAACGCCAGGCCCTACCTGCTACATCTCCCCCCCTTTTTCACAAATGAATGAGGTAGTCATATACTGAAATGAGGTATAAGGTTGCAGTTCGATAGGGAAAAGGGGGTTTGGTAAATCTGAATAAGTTTTCGCCAGTCAAGGTTAGGACTTGTGGCTGGCAGTGTTCCCTGGTTGGATTCGCTGGCCGATGAACAGGATGTTGGCCCGTTCCAGGCGGGCCTGAACGAATGAGACCAACTTGTTCAGCAGGCAAGGTCTGAAGGTAACCGCTAGAAGCAGCAATGCCAATGGACCTATTAGGGTAGAAATCAGAGTGGTTAGCCATGGTGATTGATTGAACCAGGACTCGAACCAGCCCTGCTGGGCTTCCCTGTCCTTCTGCCTCTGAGCCAGTCTGTTTCTGAGTTCTGCCATGGAGTCTCTTACGACTCCTGTGTGGTCTGCATAGAAGCAGCACTCCTCTCTCAAGGCGGCACACAGGCCTCCTTGCTGCATGAACAGGAGGTCCAGACCTCGCCTGTTCTGCAAGACCACTTCCGAGAGAGAGGAGACTGACTTCTCTAGGAAGGAGATGGATTTCTCGATCCTTTGCAGGTCCTCATCGATGGTCATTTGCAGCTGGGACAGTCCTTGGTGCTGTGTCGCTAGGGCTGAGACACCTGTTGCCGTTCCTGCTGCTCCTAAACCGAGCAACATTGCGATAGTTACACCTGTTAGTATTTCTCTTTTGTGGAGCCGGCTGGGTTCCTCAAAAAGGTGGTACACTTCTTCGTCTGAGTGGTACAGGACCCTAGGAACAATCAGAACTCTGACACAAAAGTCGTTAGAGTCATCAAATTTGGCAAGGGACACACAGGGACTCACTCCAGATCGCTGGCAAACCCACATCCCAGGTGCGGATGGGACTACCCACTTATTGTTTTTCCTGTTAGGCTTGACAGCTTTGGTGCAGACGTTGCCTCTCCGCCTAGCTAGGGTTGCATTGCCAAAGCATCTGCCCTGGCCTGTGACTTGACTCAGGGTGATTCCTTTGTGAGGGGTTTCCCATCTGCACTGGTGAGGGGCATCGGCTGTGGAGTAACTGAAGGGAGTGTTTAAAGCAATTCCTTCATAAAAGGGAGGTTTGACATCGTAGCAAAGCCAGCAGGATTCGGTTAGGTTAGGGTTGGATTCATTCAGGGATATAAAGGTAGCTTCTAACATACGAAGGATTGGCTCTGAGTCCGACCTGGCCGCGCGGTCTGTCTGAAAGAATTCCGCATGGCCGGTTGGGACTTTGCTAACTCTAGTGGGTAGGGTTTTAGGGTAGGTTGCGTTTTTCCTTTCGACACGCTTTTAATCACTTTGTTTGGTCCGACCGCTCGGCCACTGCACCGTAAGCGGGGATGCAAAATTGACTGCTCCCTGTGAGGGCACAGGGCACGACGGTCTCCTGCCCCCCTGGGGGTCACCGTGGCTGGGCCGCTGCATCAGGGTGTCTTCCCGCAGCTCCTACAGATCCCTCTAGGGCATGCTCGGAGCAAGGATGCTGCCAGGGAAAGTTGTGCCGGCTGGGGACAGCTCGCTGAGTTGGTGCCTTTCCCCAGAAGCCTGGGCTAACGCGGTCGTCCCGCCACCCCTGTTTAAATAGAATCCGCCCCGCCCCATCAAAAAGCATGCGGCTTTTTTGCGTAATATCAAAAGTGAACAGATCATTATTATTAGAAAGGTCGTCCACGAGAGTGGGTACTACGGCTGAATTGACCCCTCTTTCTGAAATCGCTTTGACTTCCCTTAGGTTAACTGGGGTATATGCCCCCCGCTGGTTTCCCTGTGCTCCGGCAACCCCCACCGGGAAAGCGTTCATGGAGGCTGCCGGTGCTCGGTCCCTACAAGCTGTCTTTGTTTTTCCCCAATCGGTGAGTTTGTGTTGCGACCGTTTCCCGATATTGTTTAAAGCTTTATTCGGTTTCGCTTGAAACCGTATTAATTCTGCTCTCTCGGTTTCCGAGTCCCAGCCGGGCTCGGTCAGCTCTCCCGAGCTGTCTGAGCAGCTGTTACTTGACTCTGAGGCGGAAGCTGAATGCCGGCACATTTCCGGCGCTCCGTGCCGTTTTGTGCGGCTCCGACCCTGCTCCTCCCTTCGGGGGTGGTGCCGTTCCCTCCCCCTGGGCTCCCCCCGCCTGCTGCAGGGGGAGGTCCTTGCCCTATAAGGACCTAATTTGAATAGAGCGCTCTGATTGGTCTCCCGCTCCACTGCGGGGGCTGCCCCTTCTCCCCCCTCGCCCGTGCATGCGTTGTCAAGCAGACTGACTGCATCTCCGCCCCCCGCCTCTTCCCTTCCACCCTTGCCATGCGGTTCGGCGCTATTTTCAAACGCAAACGGCGGCGGTGAGTCCCCGCCGGTCCCGGCGGGGTCCGACAATTTGGCCGCACTCCGCGCCCCCTCTGCCTGTCCCCGGCAGAAGAATTGCGCGTGCCGCTCTGCCTGCCGCGCTGGGCTGGCGGCCGGCGGGGAAGGGACGGATAGAGAAACCGCGGATTTTTTGGAAGGTTCCGCGGGGGGGCTGGGACTCGGCGGGCTCCGCGAGAGGGTCGGGGGGTCCCATGGGGGCTCCGGGGGGTCTCCTGGGGGCTCCGGGGGGTCTGGGCTCGGGCTCGGGAAGGGGTGGAACGCTCCCGGCCCTGGCATATTCCCGCATTCAATCCGATCGCTCTCAGACACTGTGTGCGTCGCGGCCCCTGCCCCCCGCTTTACTGCAACAAATAAACGTATATGCGCGACTTTCCATGTCTCCTGTTCTTCTAATGCCTTGCGTAGGGCCTCTTCTACTTTCCCCCACACTTTCAGGCTTTTACCACTGCCTGAGGACTTAGTATCCTCTGCTAAGGCGGCAGTGCGCTTCTCCCACACCTCCCAATATAAAATATTTACTGGACGTTCGATCGTCCCCAGCTCTAGGAGCCTTGCAATAGCAAGATTAGAATTCCTGAGCTCACATTTAATTCCCCATTGCTCATGAGCCTGACTTACGACCTTCGCTGCGGATCCCATGGTCCGTGCTGGTCCAGGGGCGTCCCCCTCGCTGTGGTCGGACCGGACAGGCCGCCACAGTCGCTGCTTCCTGTCCAGGTGAATCCCCATTCCCAGGCGCTGATCGGCTTCCCGGGTTTTCGGCACCAGATGTTGCCTTCTGATAGAAGGCAGGCGACCTGGTTTCAGGAGACAGCACGGCGACCCCCTTTCCCAGGGTCGCTCGGGCCTAAGAAACACGCTAACACCAACATGGTGGACGGTCAAAGGCCTTTATTCTCTCTTCTCGTGGGGTTTTATAGTCTAAGGGGCTTCTACGTCAGGCAAGGGTCTGTCTTTACCATCTATGGTTAGTAGGGATGGAAAGTTACTGGGCAAGTGGAAAGTTACTGGCATCTGGTTCAGGGGGCTAAATTCCTACGTTAATTTTCTTATCTAAGGGGGCAGGGGCCCTGTCTTCCCGTAACATCACGAGATCTTCCGAATGCCAGGCCCTGCCTGCTACATCAGACACACAAACCTACAGCACTGCATCCTAAGCTTCTTGTTTACCATTGTAACTACTTTTATTTTTTCTAGATCTTCAGCCCTAAAACTCTAAACTTTCCTCCGCTTCAACCTTCCTCCCCGTCTCTCTGCTATAATAAACTAGAAATCCACATTCTCCCTTCCAGCACCTAAGTTTGGAAGCCCTGTCCAAGGTCTCCGATCAAATCCTGTGTTTAATTCTAAGCTTTGCTGACAAGACCAAAGGTCTGAGATTTCCCTGCATTTCGGTTTCCAACAACACTGATGCTGTTAGTTCCACAGTGCCCGGGATCCCTCTTGTAAGTCTACTCTGGCAGGAACAGGGCGGCTGCCGCGGGGCTGCTTGTGGCCTCTGACAGCCCATTGCTCAGGGCTTGCCAGCGCCCCAGCCCCTCAGGCTCTGCCCCAGCCCGGCCAAGCTGCCCGGCAGCAGCGCCGCAGCCCCACAGCAGCTCCAGAGCAGCCCCATCCAGAGGCACCTGGGAGCCCTCAGCAATCCAGCCAGCAGCACACGGGCAGGAGGATACAGAGGGTGGTTCCTTCCTGGCACAGGGCTTGTGGCCATCTCCAGCACCGCTCTCACAGGGATCCCTGCAGCCCCGGCCCCTGCCCACCCGCTCTGTCACCAGCACAAAGGCTTCAGCAGTACCACCACAGGACAAGGGGCTTCTGGCCCTTTTCCCTTGCCCACTGCATGCCTGGGCAGCTTGCTGAGCCAGGGTACACTTCTCATCCTCTTCCCCTATCACCTGCAGACCCTAGGTAGCAAAAGAAAGCTCTTGGGAGTCTGTGTATTATAACACACACTATATTCATATACTAAAGGAAAAAAAAAAAAAAAAGAAGAAAAGGACAATCTTAAAGAAATGGAAAGTTCCAGCTGGCTCAGGTGGCCCCAGCAGAAAGAGCCTCTGACATCAGGTCTCTGCAGAGCTGCAGCAGCGCAGCCAGCCGAGCCCCAACAGACGAGGTCGTGTCCTCCATGCCCTGCGGAGCTGATCTTGCAGCCTCTGGAAGAGGGAATATCGCTCACTCTGCAGTGCCTGGAGGACATACAGTGTTTCTAGTGCCACATCCGACACTGCACTGCTGATGTCCTCTGTCAGGGGTTCAAGGGCTGCAAGAGAGGGACAGAGCCATGGTCAGATCCCAGATCTGCGGGGAGCCCAGGAGAGCCCCCTGCCAGGGCCATCCCAGCCGGCTCTAGCCACGGCCAGGAGGGAGCAGGGACCAAGGGCACCGGCCTGAAGCTGCTGGCCACGAATCCCCAAGGTGCCCCTGAAATCTCTGTGTGCTCTGCCCACGCCGCCCCTGGTCCGCACAAGGAGCAGAGCCCTCTGCTACCGGGGCAGGGCTTGCAACTCCCCCAGCAGCCCCCACTGTCAGCCCGCTGCCCTCACTCACCAGTGCAGATCAGCCGGAGCTCTTCCTTCTTCCCCCTCAGGTGCCGCCCGGCCATGCCTGTGAACACAGAGCCTGTCACGGCCCCAGCGGCACAGCTCCCTGCCAGCGGCGCTGCCGGCGCTGTGGCCGCACGGGCTGCTGGCCCGGCAGGGCTCAGCCCGGCCCTTGCCGCACACTGCCGCCCCAGGGCACGGCTGCCAGAGGGCGGCAGCAGCAATGCCCGGGCCAGGCAGGGCTCCAAGGCGCCCCAGGGCCCGGCTGGCGGGGCCGGGGCAGCAGGCGGGGCCGGGGCCGAGCTGCGGCGGGCCGGGCAGGAGAAGGGCAGCCCGGGCTCGTGGCTCACCCATGAACCTGAAGGCCGCCTCTCGCAGTGATTCCTGTGGGCTCCGCAGGTAGGGCAGGGCCCGGCGCAGGTGCTCGGCCGCTTGGCTCCTGTCCTGTGCCAGCTGCAGAGAGCGGAAGGAGGGAAGGGTTGGCGCGGCCTCAGCCCCTGGGCCGGGCGCTGCCTGCGCTCAGCCCCGGCCTCCCCTGCCCGTACAGCCCTGAGGTGCGGCCAGCAGCCGCTGGCCAGGAGCTCCCGATGGGAGGGGGCAGAGGGCCGGCTGCTGCCTAGGGAGCCGCGGAGCTGCCCCGCAGCCCTGCCAGGCCGGGGCTCCATGGGCACCCGGCTCGGGCCCACGGGAGCCTGGAGAAGAGCCCACGCGGCCTCTGCGTGCAGCACCGGGCAGGGCCATAGCGGCCAGGCCTGCACACTGAGCACCGCGCTCAGGGGGCTTCTCCGGGCTGAGGCTGGGGCCGGCAGGCTGTCCTTACCAGGCACTCGCTAAACATCCACAGATTCTGCCTCTTCTCCAGTCTTTCAAGATCCCTTCTCTTCAGGAACTCGGCCACACCAAGCAGCGTTTCCTGAGAAGCCTGGAGAGCAGCAGAGACGTGGAGATGGCCCCACAGCGCAGGGCGCAGCACCCGCGTCCCTGTGCCAAGGCCTGGAGGAGGCTGCAGTACAGCAGGCACCAGGGCACGAGACAGCCCAGCCCCCTGCCAGGGGGACAGCAGCCGCCCACGAGTCCTCACCTGTGCCACAAGCCGCTTCTCATCATGGCAGTGGAAGAAGAGGGGCAGCAGGCTCTGGCGCAGGGGTGTCTTCAGGGCCTTTTTTTCCTTTTCCTGTGGAAGAGTCAGCAATGTTCGGAAGAGCAGTATGGAGATCAGCTGAATCTGCCAATTGTTCTGTATGGAAGGAAGAACAAAAGACCTCAGCATTGGCTGCACGGGGCTCAGCCTGGCACAGGCCTGCAAATCCACAGGGCACAAAGTGTCCGGACAGCACCCAGTGGCCGTGGCTGGGAGCAGTGAGCCTTACGTGGTCAAAGAGTGGCAGGAGCGCCTCAAGAAGCTGCAGTGTGATGGGGCCAGGCATCAGCATGTCATTGTCCAAGATGATAAAGCTGAGGAGCATGACTGTCATGAAAACTATCTCTCCATCTGCATCCCACAGGAATTCCACAAGGCTTTCAGTCAGGCTCCACATTTTTTTGGTCTGTGAGGAGCACAAGTTTGTGAAATTCCATCCTGCTGCCTCAAGGCCCAGAGGCCAAAGGCCTGTCCCAAAGCACTCGGGCAGCTGAACTGGGAGGCAGAAGAGCTGAGAGCAGCTGCCCCAGCACCCAAAGCCCTGTCAAGCCCAAGTGACTGCATTGCCCAGCTCAGCCTCAGCCGCTGCCACCTTCTCACCATTGAGGGCTCCTCAATGAGCTCTAGAAGGGCCCTGAGCGCCAGGCGACGCCTCTCCCTGCACTCGCTCTGCAGCTGCCTTGACAAGATTTTCAGGACTCTGTTAGCAGCACGTTCACTCAAGTGCAGGCACTCGAGGACCTGAAAGGCACAGGGCAGTGACAGGGACCCGGCCAGCAGGAGCCCGGGGCCGCACGGGGCCGGGCCCAGGCAGCAGCACAGGGCGCGGGCACCGTGCCAGGCAGCTGCGGCTCCGAGAGGGCAGAGAGTTGGGAGGCAGCTCAGCCAGGCAGCGCTGGCCATCAGGCTCACCTCCACAAGGAACGCCAGGGTGGGCAGCTCCCAGCGTGGCTCCTGTGTGGTGAGCAGCCGCAGCAGGTAGCGAGCGATCCGGGAACACAAGGGGATGGAGACACAGCACATCTCCCTGGCAGGAGGAAAAGGAAGCAAGACTGTGGGCCAGGGGGACAAACCTCTGCCAGGAGTGACACACAGAGGTCTGGTCTTTCCCCTGCATCCTGCAAGCGGCCCTGGGCTATTTGGGAGGCAGCTCCTCGTGGGCACCCTCCTCTCCCAGCCTTTTCCAGTCTGCTTGGCCATCCCTCGGTGACAAGGCCTTCTGGGCCATGACCTCGGGGACAGTGTGGAGCTCCCTAGGCACAGAGCACAACTGTCAGAGGTAGTGGGGAGAAGGGGGTCTCACCTGGCCAGCAGACCCACGGCACAGTGGTGGGTGTCAGCACACAGCAGCGTGTCCCAGCCACACCTGCGTTCCATTGCCACCACCACATCCTCGTGCTGCATTCGGCAGAGCAGGGACTTCAGGGTCTGCACTGCAAACCTGCATGCACAGCAAAGCCCAGGTCACGCTGTGAACACTGGCTCCTGCCCGGGGACGTGGCAGGGGCAGGAGGAGTGGGGTGGAGCACCTGTTGGGGCTGGTGGCAAGGCCGTATTCTTCCTGGCATCCCTTCCAGAATGCATCGACCTCCTCTGGCGTATCCAGAGTGCTGAAGAGCACTTGGGAGAGCAGATGCAGAAAGAGGCGGGGCAAATACACCGTCACCATATGTGGGACGCAGGGCATCTGGAGGATCTTCCAGATCACCAGAGTTGCCTGCAAAGGACAGAGCCCCCCGAGACAGGGCTCAGTGCCGAGGTGTGCGTGTGGCAGGGCCCGAGCAGGGGAGGGAGAGACTCAGAGAGACGCAGGGGGAGCACGGGGCCTGGTGGGGCTGAAGCTGCCCCTGGGCCGGGTTTCAACCCAGCGCCTGAGGCAGGGAGATGCAGTGGGGGAAGGAGGATGGAGAGCTGCTGGAGAGGCAGCCTTGGGACAGCAAAGGCCAGTTACAGAAACTCACAGCCAGGACAAAGACACCCGTTTTGTCCCCATCCGAGGTGCACATGCTGTGCTCTGGCCAGCTCCCCAGCACATCCAGGAGTATCAGCAGCGCTGGCTCTGCAGTCCTGGGCGAGCACATGATGCTCTTCCACATGGTCAAAGCAGCTCTGTCGGGTTAGAGCTCTGTCTCAGGAGGGTCTCAGACACAGCACCGTGGCCTGGGCAGCAGTGGGGACCTGAGCTGGCTGCCAGCTCTGCCTGCGCCCATTGCCACTCGCCAGCAGCACACAGGCAGCCCAGGTCGCTGGGGACAGGCCCCTGAGGGGCAGCGAGGGAGCACCGCAGCAGGCTCGGGGGCTGACGTGCCAGGGCTGGCCAAGGGAGCAGCCAGAGGGCCCTGGAACTCTCTGTTGGTCACACACCTGGGCCAGGCTCTACAGGCTGATGGGCTGGCAAGCCCTGAGCCCTCTGGGCAGGTGGGGCCCATACCTGTCACAGGACGGGGCCACACGCAGGAGCGTCATGACTACGTCAGCGGGCTGTGCTTCGCTGAGATCCAGCAGGGTCCTGTTCAGCCTGTGCTCAGCAAACTGATTGGCCAGGAGCCACTGGTGGCTGTACCTGACCAGGGCAGGAACCTGGAGAAGGAACTGGGAGACTTGGAAAGCTGCCGGAGGGAGGAATGTCCCCAGCTTCCCCACAGAAGTGCTTCCCTTCCCAGCACACTGCCATGGCCTCAAAGTGTTATAGTGATCAGCAGGCGTGGCTTGGGAGACCAAGCAATTCCTGGGAGGATCAAAGCCTGGCCACAGGCTGCTTACTTGCTTAGGATTGGAAAAGCCCTCCTCTACGAGCATATCCAGCAGGGCAGCACTGGTCTTGGTTTTGAAGATGTGCGAATATGCTCTGAGCCCAATGCCCATGGTGCTGGTCTCTTCCGCCCGAATTTTCTTGATGAATTTGCAAACCAGCTGTAGGAGAAGGGCAAGAAGCCAGGGATGTTGCAGGGAATGCTCCAAGCGCGGTGCCAGCAGGCCCAACCCAGGTGGGGATGGCTGCAGGTACCTGGGCTGTGCTGCGGAAGAGGCCACGGGCGGGGTCCTGCTCCTGCATGCGCTGCAGGGCTGCACCTGGCAAAGAGCGAGCTCAGCCAGAGCTGAGGGGCTGCGAGAGAGGCCAGAGAACACAGCCCAGCCCTGCGCTGCCCAGGCAGGGAGAGCCCCAGGATGCCCCAGGGGATGGAGCACGGCCCCTGTGGGGTGTCTGCCCGGCCTCTCTTCCGTCCTGTCCGTGGGAATGGGATGGGATTGGGTGGGACGGGATAAAATGGGATAGGATGGGATGGAATGGCGCCAAGTTGGCTGCGGGCACCGGCCCTGTGGCCCAGCTCTGCCACTCACCCTCCTGCGGCAGCTCAAACGGCACCACCGCTTTGGTTTCATGTGCTGGGGCAGCTCCAGGGCCTTCTTCCTCCTCTTTCCTCCAGGCCACCTTGGGCGCTTTCAGAGGTCTCTGCTTCATGACAATGACTGGATTTGTGAGGACACCTGCAGAGGGGAAGCCTTGCAAGGCCACAGGTCACCAAGTCCTGTGGTCTGGCCTCGAGCTCAGCTGCAGGAAGAACGCCTTGGAAAGGCTCCGGGTCAGAGAGGAACGAGTGCGCTGTGCGGGGGCTCCTCACGGCACCACTCTGTCCCGTTCTGCCCCGTTGTGCGTTCCCAGCAGCCGGGCAAGCTTCTATTTCCCACGTGTCACAAAGGGCCCTTGGTCACCGGGTTCCGTTCCATGTCACAGAGACCGTGCTGCAGCGTGCCACCCAGGGCCCTTGCACACACTGCCTTCTGCCCTGGGACTGCCCCCAGCCCAGCCCAAGTGGCCCAGCTTGGAAGGAATGCCTGGCCCCAGGTGTCTAAGGCAGCCCGACAGGATCTTTAGGAAGGGCTCAGAGCATCAGCAAACGCTGCCCGGCTCTGCGGGCTCAGTCCTGTCCCCATATCTTTCCCTGAGAGCATTTGAATTTCTAAATGAGAAGCATTTGAAGGGAGGGGATTTACATTTTCCATTTCAGAGCAGCCTTCTGCCTTCATTAGCAGACACGTCTCTCTTCAAACCAAGACAATTGTTTATCATCTTGCAGATGTGCAGTTGCTGGGGAGCCCCGTTTTACACCTGGGAATGGAGAACCATTCCCAGCAATTGGGAAAATCCTAGGTGGTCCGTCCACCACAGATGAGGTCTCCAAACGTGCCCCGAAATTGGGTCCAGGTCTTAGAGGCCTAAAAGAGCAAGTCCAAGTGACTTGATGATATTTTTAGCCCAGAAAGCCCTGCAGCTGATGGCACACTTCACAATCAGCAGGGGACACAGCTAGGCCGAAGCCCAGACCTCTGCTGGGAGCCTTTCCCCTCAAATACCCTTCAAACAAACCTCCATGCAAGTCAGTTGGGAAAGTTTCTTCAAATGATCCATTTCTGGCACATGACTACACAGGCTTATGTGAAAGATTCTAAAGCAGCTGCTGTGGAGTCAAAGAGCCAGCACTAAGAGTCCTTGTCATCTCTTGGTAGCTAAATCCCACTTTGGGGGATTTGAGGGAGTTTGGAATGAGCTAGAGAGCAGACCTCTGAGTTTTTTAGATGATGCCATTGCTTTTTCTTCTCTTCTACATAGACAGGAAGGGTGAGTTTGGCTCACATCTGGACTGCATGGCTCACGAGGCCCGCAAGACTTGTAGTTACAAGAGCTTTGAAGGATTTCTTGGCCAAGAAGACACTGCCAACAAGAATATTTATGGTTGGCAGCCAATCCTTCAATATTTCGTCTTAGGGACTCATGCTACAGTGTAAACTTCCTTAGCCAATCATGTTATGACACACAAACTCACAGCACTGCATCCTAAGCTTCTTGTTTACCATTGTAACTACTTCTATTTTTTCTAGATCTTCAGCACTAAAACTCTAAACTTTCCTCCACTTCAACATTGCTCCCCGTGTCTCTGCTATAATAAACTAGAAATTCACATTCTCGCTTCTAGCACCTAACTTTGCAAGCCCTTTGTGGCGTCTCCGATCAAATCCTGTGTTTAATTCTAAGCTTTGCTGACAAGACCAAAGGTCTTAGATTTCCCTGCATTTGGGTTTCCAACAACACCGATGCTGTTAGTTCCACAGTGCCCAGGGTCCCTCTGGCAAGTCAGCTCTGGCAGAAACAAGGCGGGCAGCTGCCGGGGGGTGGCTTGTGGCCTCTGACAGCCCATTGCTCAGGGCTTGCCAGCGCCCCAGCCCCTCAGGCTCTGCCCCAGCCCGGCCAAGCTGCCCGGCAGCAGTGCCGCAGACCCACAGCAGCCCCGTCCAGGGGCACCTGGGAGCCCTCAGCAAGGCAGCCAGCAGCACACAGGCAGGAGGACACGGATGGCGCTTCCTGCCTGGCACAGGGCTTGTGACCGTCTTTGGGCACCGCTCTCACAGGGGTCCCCGCAGCTCCGGCCCCTGCCCACCCGCTCTGTCACCAGCACAAAGGCTTCTGCAGAACCACCACAGGCCAAGGGGCTTCTGGCCATTTCCCCTGCAACACTGCACACCTGGGCAGGTTGCTGAGCCAGGGTACCCTTTTCCCCCTCTTCCCCTATGCCCTGCGCAGCAAAAGAAAGCTCCTGGGAGTCTGTGTATTATAACACACTCTATATTCATATACTAATGAAGAAACAAAAAAAGAAAAGAACAATCTGAAAGAAAAGGAAAATTCCCGGTGACTCGAGTGGCCTCAGCAGAAAGAGGCATCAGCTCTCTGCAGAGCTCCAGCAGCGCAGCCAGCCAAGCGGCGACAGACGAGGCCATGTCCTCCATGCACAGCAGAGATGTTCTTGCACCCTCTGGAAGACAGAATATCGCTCCCTCTGCAGGGCCTGGAGGACATACATTGTTTGACGTGCCAGGTCCAACACGGCACTGCTGATGTCTTCTGTCAGGTGTTCAAGGGCTGAAAGTGAAAGGAACAGAGCCACGGTCAAATCCTGGATCTGCGGGTAGCCGAGGAGAGCCCCCGGCCAGGGCCATCCCAGCCAGCTCTAGCCATGGCCAGGAGGGAGCAGGGACCAACGGGAGCAGCCCGAAGCTGCTGGCCATGAATTACCCAGGTTGCCCTGAAATCTCTGTGTGCTCTGCCCACGCTGGCCCTTGTCTGCACAGGGAGCAGAGCCCTCCACAGCCAGGCCAGGGCTTGCAGCTGCCCCGGCAGCCCCCGCTGCCAGCCCGCTGCCCTCACTCACCGTTGCAGATGAGCCAGAGCTCTTCCTTCTTCCCCCTCAGGTGCCGCGCGGCCATGCCTGTGAACACAGAGCCTGTCAGGGCCCCAGCGGCACAGCTCCCTGCCAGCGGCGCTGCCGGCGCTGTGGCCACAGGGGCTGCTGGCCCGGCAGGGCTCAGCCCGGCCCTTGCCGCACGCTGCCGCTCCAGGGCACGGCTGCCAGAGGGCGGCAGCAGCAATGCCCGGGCCAGGCAGGGCTCCACGGCACCGGGCCCGTCTGGCGCTGCCGGGGCAGCGGGCCGGGCTGGGGCCGAGCTGCGGCGGGCCGGGGAGGGAGCGCGGGCTCATGGCTCACCCATGAACCTGATGGCCGCCGCTCGCAGGGGCTCCTGTGGGCTCTGCACGTAGGGAAGGGCCCGGCGCAGGTGCTCGGCCGCTCGGCTCCTGTCCTCTGCCAGCTGGAGAGAGCGGCAGGAGGGAAGGGTTGGCGTGGGCTCAGCCCCGGCCTCCCCTGCCCGCACAGCCCTGAGGCGCGGCCGGCAGCCGCCGGCGCCGGGCTCCTGAGGGGAGTTGGCAGAGGGCCGGCTGCTGCCTGGGGAGCCGCCGTGTCGCCCCTTCAGCCCCGCCGGGCCGGGGCTCCCCCGGCAGCCTGGAGAAGAGCCCGCGCAGCCTCTGGGTGCAGCAGCGGGCAGGGCCACAGCTGCCCGCCCCGCACACTGAGCGCCAGGCTCAGGGAGCTTCTCCGGGCTGAGGCTAGGGCTTGCAGGCTGTCCTTACCAGGCACTTGCTGAACTTCCACAGATTCTGGTTCTTCACCAGTCTTTCAAGATCTGTCCTCTTCAGGAACTCGGCCACACCAAGCAGCGTTTCCTGAGAAGCCTGGAGAGCAGCAGACACGGAGATGGCCCCACAGCCCAGGGCGCAGCACCCGCGTCCCTGTGCCAAGGCCTGGAGGAGGCTGCAGCCCAGCAGGTGCCAGGGCAGGAGGCAGCCGAGCCCCCTGCCAGGGGGACAGCAGCAGCCCACGAGTCCTCACCTGTGCCACAAGCCGCTTCTCATCATGGCAGTGGAGGACAAGGGGCAGCAGGCTCTTGTGCAGGGGTGTCTTCAGGGCCTTGTTTTCCTTTTCCTGTGGAAGAGTCACCAACGTTCGGAAGAGCAGTATGGAGATGAGCTGAACCTGCCAATTGTTCTGTATGGAAGGAAGAAAAAAAAGACCTCAGCATCGGCTGCACGGGGCTCAGCCTGGCACAGGCCTGCAAATTCACAGCGCACAAAGTGTCCGGACTGTTATTAACAAAAATTCGGTTAACATTTTTTTGTGAGCAAAAGGTATAAAAAGGCAGCCAGATCTCTGTCCCTGCCAGCGTTCTGCATGCTTTGTTATTGTAATCATGGGTCATTGTAGCTTATCACCCCTTTTGTATTAGTAAAGGCCCTGGCTGGGGTGGGGTGATGGCCCTTCCTGGAGGCTAAGGTGTTCTTTTTTCCTACCATAGTGAAGACAGCTGAGAGGGTGGGAGGGGATATGCAAAGTGACTCCAGGACCAGCATGCTTTTTTGGGACCCCGACTCCAAATGCAATGAGAAAACCCTGAAAACAAGGAGCCACCTAAGAGTTGAGAGACTAAAGTGATGTCCGGACGTGAGGAGCCAAGTGCTGAGCCTGCAGAGATGTGGAGTCCCTCTCGCCCTGACCATGAGAGTCGTCCCTGGTGGAGAGACCAAGCCGAATAAGCGAGGAGGGGCAAGATCTGACAGGGACACCATGCCCTAAAGGCTCCCATGAGGACGGGATCCCCCGGCTCTGCCCCCATTGGACAGAGCTGCGCATATCCTCCTACTCTGGGTCACCCTGACAGACACGATGGGGACTGCAGCCCTGCCGAACCGCCCAATCCTGAGCTGATCACTTTTAATAAAGGCATTAAAAAGGAGAAGAAGTCTCCTGGCCCTGTTTATTTCAGCTGGGGCCTCGTCCGGGATAGCGATAGCCACGTCTCAAGAAGATTCTAGACTGGCCATCTTGGAACTTCAGGACAGCTGGCTACCAGGACCAGAGGGATCGGCTCAGGACCAGCAACACAGAGGATCACCGGAGCACCGGAGTGGTGAGAAAGGTGGTGGCGGGAGCGGGAGACGTGCACATATGTGAGTGAATGAGACGAAGGCCGGTAGCCAGACCTTCGAAGTGAGAGTGGACCCCTCAGTACCGCGTTTCCGGACTCCTGTGAAGGGGCCGGCCGGAAACAGGGGAAAGCAATTGGAATTAGCATGACTGAGCCATCTCTCAAGGGGGAATAAAGGGCCCCCCCCCTCCAGGCGTGCGGAGGGAATATTTCTTTGAGTGGCACGCACCCAAAATAGGTCCTAAAAGAGGGAAATCAGGCAGATTTGTCAGTTCCGAGAAGGATTCGGGTAGCATTTGTAAGTCTCGAGAAGGATTCGCGTAAGATTTTTCAGTCCCGAGAAGGATTCGGGTAGCTCACAATCCCTGCAGGCAAAAATAAGTCCTGGCACAGGAGCCAGGCACAAACCCCAGCGAAGGAGGCTGTGGTTTGCTTTTAAGTCCTGATACAATGAAGCCTAAAAATTGGCGGGTTAGGCAAACTAAAAATCAGGCAGTTGTTTTTCCTGACTGAGGGAGTCAGGCACGACCCGGATTCTTAAGCTGAGGCTTCGTGTGTTCAAGTCCCGATAGATGTAAGACCTGACGTGGGGAAAGTTGGGCAATCAAGAGATCGGGCAGTTGTTTCATTATAAAGTCCTGAGCATCAGGCAGAAATTTGAAGTTTCAGTGGAGGAGGCTGAAGCTCCTCAAAGTAGGTTCTTTTTGAAATTACCAGTCAGTAAAGGCACCTTTGGGATTTTTTACTGTTGAGACCTGTAAAATGGGAGGGTGTAATAGTAAAAAGACCGGTAAGAGACTGAGGTATATACATCCCAATAGTCCCTTAGGAGAACTGTTAGTAAAATGGGATTCTATAGAGGCCACGGAGGGATTAGATAAAGTGAAAATGTTCCATTATTGTTTGGAAGTTTGGCCAGAATTAGAGTTGCAAGGAGGATGGCCTTGGTGTGGGACAAAGGATAAGTGGATGTGCCAACAATTAAATAATTATCTGACAGCTCGAGGGGATACTGATCCTGAGCATTTATTCTGTGTAGCCTGCTGGTTAAAGAGCGCTGTTGGGGATGAAGGGGTGCAAATTTGTAAGTTACAGAGGAAGAAAGAGGGGAATGAAGGAGGGGATGATAGGACTAGTAAAAGATGGGATTCCCTGGATTATTTGCCTCCTTCTGCCCCTCCACCTTATAATCCTCTTCTTCAAGCACCTCAAATGGCAGGTCCGGTTCTTCCCCTGGCTGCCAGCTCACTACCACCTGTTCAAACTCCTCCTTCTACCTCTTCAGCTTCCGCTATGATAAACCCAGTATCCCCTCCAGCTCCTTCTGCACCACCACAAGTGCCTACTCCACCTGCTGCATTCCCAACCCCTTCTCCAGCTGCACTTAATATCCACTCAGGCTCTTCTCCCCCTCCTATTGCTGTCCCTTTACCTCCTCCTAGTTGTGGCACAAATGCCTCCTTGCCCGATAAACAGCTATCAGCAAATACACCTGCTGATAGGCAGAAAGTTCAGGGTAACCCAGATATCCCTCAAAGTAGTTTGGCATCTGAAGATGGGCCGTACTGTATCACCAGATCCAAGACCTCCAAGGCAGAGAGACTCTTTCCCATAAGAGAGGTTCCTATGGGAGGAGTAGCGGGAGGTGTTGGCTTTGTGAATGCTCCCCTAACTGCTTCTGAGGTGAGAGGATTCAAGAAAGAGTTGGGACATTTAGTTGAGCAACCAGTGGGCATAGCCAACCAAGTGGATCAATTTCTAGGTCCAAATAACTACACTTGGGGGGAGATGAATTCCATCCTGAGAATATTATTTTCCCCAGAAGAGGTTCAGATGATTAGGGTGGCTGGCATAAGAATTTGGGAGAAAGATAACCATCCAGGACCCCAGGTGCCATCAGGTGAACAGAAATTGCCACTAACTGATCCCAGCTGGAACCCTAACCAGGAGGAGGGGAGGAAGCCCATGATGGAATATAGGTCTTTGATAATACGGGGGATCAAAGAGTCAGTTCCCAAAGGAACCAACACCCAATTGGCATTTGAGAGTACACAGGAGAAAGATGAAGCTCCTGCTGCCTGGCTTAACCGCCTAAAGCGGAACTTCCAGTTGTACTCTAGAATAGACCCAGACACCCCAGAAGGTCAAATGCTACTAAAAGTCCAATTTGTTGCCAAATCTTGGCCTGATATTGGAGAAAACTGGAAAAGATGGAAGATTGGCAAGAGAAGAACATTAATGAGTTATTAAGAGAGGCATTGAAGGTGTATTTAAGGAGGGAAGAAGAAAAAGCAAAGGCCAAGGCTAAGATCATGGTTGCTGTAGCTAGAGAAAGTGCAGGGTGGGCGGGTCCACCACCAGGAGGAGGCAAGGATAGGCCTCTTGTACTGTCAGATGCACAAAGGATAGAGACACCTCAAGTCCCTTTGAGAGAACGACATTGCTATTACTGTGGAGAGCCAGGACACACCAGGAGGTTTTGTAGAAAGCTCAGTCTCGATGCGGCAATAGCCAGGGAACAAGATAATTTAGGGAAGATCCTTAGAAGTGACGATTAGAGGGTCAGGGGCTTTAAACTTTAGGGGACCTGATGCAACATCTAGAAGAGCCCTTGGCAAACTTTGAAGTGGGACCCCTAAATGAGGAATTTGAATTTTTGGTTGATACAGGAGCAGATAAGTCCTGTCTCAACAAAGTAACATCTGAAGTCAGACAAAAACAGCTAGGTAGAAAGGATATCCAATACCACCAAAACTGGCCAGTAATACTTAACTTGTAATAGGTAGTGTGAAAGTAAAAGGTACCTTATTTTTGTCTTGTTGTGTGTGTGAGAGTGAGTCACAAGCAAAGTCAGCCTCAACTTCCCGGGCAGGTGGGAAGGGGGCAGTGGAAGTGTGTGTGTGACCTGCAAACCAGGCTTGTGGCCCCCGGGTGGATGGGGGCTGTGACCAAAGTGTGTGTGTGTGACCTGCAAACCAGACTAGTGCTCCCCAGATGTGTGAGGGAGCTGTAGCTGTAAGAGCGTGAGTGACACGCAGGCAGCCTCACAGGTGAATGTGCACCAGAGGCAACCAGTCTGGGCCCTTCCAAGAGGCCCAGAGATACTGAGACCTGTGGGCCAACCCCAAGGTGAGGGGGGCTATAGGGACCCGTGATTTTCTAGCAATAAGTTTGTGTCTAAAAGGTGTGGAGGAGTGTGTGAAAGTGAATGAGAAATGAGAGAGTGAATATAGATGAGTTAGAATAGAGGTAATGTAGATTGTGCATTACAAGTTTTACCACATCTCCTTAGAAGGAAGTGTATTGTGTAAAAGAATGGTGTAAGAAAAAAAAAAAGGGAAAAAAAGAGATAAAGTGTAAGGGGTTGAAAGAAGTATTTAAACTGTAAGTAAAAGTAAGAAACAGAAGCAAGAGATAAATAAATAAGATCTTGAAAATAGAACAGAAAACCAGTGAATTAAATACACAGAAAAAATAGGAGAATAAAAGTACTTTGAGAGTTGAGCTAGCTGAGAAATACAACTCCTTGCAAAATACAGAGTATGTAGAAGTTGATGAGAGAAACATACAAGCTATGGAAAAAGAGAAATTACTGATAACATTAAACAGAGAAGCTGAGTTTTGATAAAATCATTAACAGTAGACCATTATTGCCTGTGTTTGAAAGCCCGTTTCAGGTGTTCTTCATTACTAAGACGGTTGGACTCACATCACTCTCACCCCTGGTATTGGACCAGGATTCAACACCAAGTTTTACCCTCTGGCATTCTGGTATTGGACCGGACTGCACCCCTTTCTCCCTGGTATTGGACCAGACTCCACCCCTGTCTCCGTCTGGCATTGGGCCAGACTCCCAGTTTCTCCTTGTGGCATTGGACCGGACTACACCCCTGTCTACTTCTGGCATTGGGCCAGACTCCCAGTTTTCCCCTCTGGCATTGAGCCAGAGTCCACATCACTCACCTCCGGGCACTGGACAAGGATTCATCCACATCACAAGTTAATTCACCTGGGTATACTGTGATTTGGAGTTGACTCTCAGGAGAGAGAGTCAAAAAGACTGAACTGTATGGGAAAAATTGGTATCAGAGTTCTAATATTGCTTAAAATGTTTCAAAACTGTTTTGTGTAAATTATGTTGGTAAAAAGTTTAAGGCTGTAAATAAGTAATTCTAGTTTAAGTTCCCCAATATACTTCTAAAGATTCCAGGTTAACCCTCTACAGAACACTCCCCTGGGGGGGGAACTAAAATTTGTAGGGAACAGACCAAGAGAGGCTTAGCCAGAGAAGCGTGCAGAAGGGACTCTAAAGAGCTTGGAAGCTTCTCCTCAGAAAAAATTCCCCAAGAGGCAAGGCCGGGTGGGCAGGCTGTGCAAGATGACCCATACCGGACTCTTGGGAAGGGTGGTACTGATGGCTCTAATTGCTGGTGGTGCTCAGGGGAGCCCAGCTGAGCTGTGCAGAGAGTGCTACCAACCCCGCTATGAAGAGGAAGTGAGCTCCTTGTCGAGAGTCCACATCAGTTCTAACCCTGATGGTGTTAACCTCTCCCAATTGGTCCTTTATCAGAAAAATAAGAGAATGTATTGGATAGCCCAGAATACTGCCACTTTTAGGCAGCCACTCCTAGGAGAGTGCCCTATAGAGGAAGCCTGGCTGTGCTTTGAATGTGATGCTGCTGGAACAAGCTCAGCAGATCTAGTAAAAAGCAAAGAAATGGTGAAAATAGTATGAAAAATTGTTTGTTACAAGTATTTAGATGAGTGTACTGGAAAAGAGATAAATCCCTTTTGGAACACATTTCAGGGGAACTCTAAACCCCTAAGTTTGATCTCATCTGGCAACTGCATTGCTAGGGTGATAACACTAATTTTCTTATTACCCAGAGAAACTGGATCAAGTTTAGGAGTTCCTATATATAATGATTTGGGAGAAATTAAACAAAACCGGGAAAGTGAAATAGAAATTGAGAAAATCCAAAATGGTAAAAGCCAAGTTCGGACCCCAATATCTGTGTTGAACAAAGTCATCCGGCTCCAGGCAGTATTAAAAATAAAGAATTCAATTATTAGAGACATTTCAAACAAAATAAAAAGATTGGCATGTGTAAATAATCAAGATCCAACTCCTACACTTGATCCCAGTGGGTGGGAGAACTTAGAGATTTTCAGAAAATATGTATGGGAAAGAGTGGTTTTTCTTGCTGTGTGTGTACTTGGAGGATTGTTTTTTATTTACTATGCTTATTTATCTGTTTTCGTAAAACAGTATTAGCTGTACAAACCAACCTGGAGAAACCAAGAAAAGTAATGAGGTTAAGTAACCATGATTACCAAAGTGCACAAGAAGTTTATAGTAGATTCAAAAAAAAAAATTGTGAGTTGATGCGAGCTTAAGAATTTAAGCTCGATCAAAGAAAAAGAGGGGGGACTGTTATGAACAAAAATTCAGTTAATATTTTTTTTTGAGAAAGAGTCGCAGGGACGCAGCCAGGTCTCAGGCTCTGCCAGGATTCTTAGTGCTTTGTTATTGTAATACCGGGTCGTTAAGGCTTATCTCCTCTTTTGTATTAGTAAAAAACCTGGCTGGGTGCGGTGGACCCTTCCCCCGAGGCTGTGCTCTCTTACAGCATAGGGAAGACACCTGAGAGGGTGGGGGGGGTTATGCAAAGTGACTCCAAAGTCCAGAATGCTTTGTGGGACCCCGACTCGAAATGCAACGAGGAAACCCCAAAAACAACGAGACAAATAAGAATTGAGAGACTAAAGTGATGTCTGGACATGAGGAGCCAAGTGCTGAGCCTGCAGAGATGCTGAACACCTTCGAAGCCCCTCTCGCCCTGAGCAGGGAGTGGTCCCAACGCGGGGACCAGACGAGACCAAGCCAGGGAAAGTAACACCTGACGGGGACATCACGCCCTAAGGCTCCCATGAGGACTGGATCCCCGGCCCTGCCCCTACTGGACGGAGCTGTGCATATCCTCCTCCTCTGAAAAGCCCTGGGAGATGCGATGGGGACTGCAGCCCTGCCGAGCCGCCCAATCCTGAGCTGATCACTTTTAATAAAGGCATTAAAAAGGAGAAGAAGTCTCCTGGGCCTGTTTATTTCAGTTTTTGTTTGTGTAAATATAAAATATCTTACAATACACGGAGTCCCAGGACCTTTCTTTTCCTGCGCAAGGTCTGTACGGCATAAGAGAAGAGGGGGAAAAGGTTGCTTGTACTCAGACTGCTGCCCACGTGTGCAGTGTTGCAGGGAAAATGACCAGAAGCCTTTTGGCCTTTGTTGGTTCTGCTGAAGCCTTTGTGCTGCCCACAGAGCGGCTGGGCAAGTGTCGGAGCTGCGGGGATTCCTGCCAGAGCGGTGCCTGGAGGTGACCACAAGCCCTGTGCCGGACAGGAAGGGCCATCCGTGTCCTCCTGCCCGTCTGCTGCTGGCTGCAGTGCTGAGGGCTCCCAGGTGCCTCTGGATGGGGCTCCTCTGGAGCTGCTGTGGGGCTGCGGTGCTGCTGCCGGCAAGCTTGGCCAGGCTGGGGGAGACCCTGAGGGGCTGAGGCACTGCTAAGCCCTGAGCAATTGGCTGGCAGAGGCCATAAGCAGCCCCCTGGCAGCCGCCTCGATCCCGACAGCCGGCTGCTCTGGCGCTTCCAGGTCGGTGGCCGGTTGGAGGGACGCCCTGGAATCAGGCGTGGAACCCTGGTCCTGGCCTTTCAGGGCTGTGAGGCCAGCTGTTGTGGGCCTGGGGGGGTGCCCTCCCAGTGCTCCAGACTGGAGCCCCCCACCCCTCAGCCTTAGGCATTGAGCTCCACTGCCTGATATCCAAGTCTTGTTCCTCTTGCTGTGGGGGAGGCCGAGCTCTGTGGCTTTAGGCCCCATGGAGCCAGAAGACCAGCAGCTTTGAGCCCACAGGGGCCACAGAAAGGCCCTCTTGGACCACGGACATTCCTGTCCTTCCCAAGGCAGGGACACATGAGAGTGCAGCGGGCACCTTCAGGGTGCCACGCTGCCTTTGCACTGGGCCACCTCCCTGTGCTGTGCACGGCTGGCTCTTTGCTTTGCTGCTCTTGGCCTTGTGTCATCGTACTCCTCTGGCTGCCTGCAGCCAGGGGCAGCCCTATCAGGAGGGTGAAAGGCCCCGTCTCCAACATCTCAAGGGGGAAATGGAGCTCTCCCAGCCCTCAGCCCACGCTGTAAGCAGAGCAGAGCCTTTTCCCCAGCCCCGTTGGCTTTCTGCCTGCTTCTGGTCCCTGGCCACCATGACCCACTGCACTCGCTCTGAGTCACCTACAACATGCCTGGTTTGCTGACCCTGGCATGTGAGGCTCACTGAGGGAAAGGTGGCTGTCCCAATGCTGAGGGCACACGTGGCTCACTGAGCAGACTTGAGGCTTCCCCAGCAGCTTGCAGGTGCCTTATGTGTCATGTTACTGTGCTTGTGCTCCTGTCTGTTCCTGTCCCTCTTCTCACCCTCACCCAAGCTGCACCCTCTGACCTACCTTCAATAAATCCTGTTGCATCAGACACGGTGTCAAGAGCCCTCCTTCGGCTGCCGGTCGAGCGCACGTTACAACCTCCGGGCCTGGGAGCAAGGTGGGCTGGGGGAGCTGGTCTCTCAGACCAAGAGGGAACGGCTCGTGACAGCACCTGCCCATGGACATTCCCCGCACCAAATAAAATCATCTCCAAGTTTAGCTAGTAAGCTAGTAAGGTATAAACCATTAATTGCCTTGTTGCGGTGTGTTGCAATGTCCTGTTTTAAACTTCCGGGTCCCTTCCCAGGTGTGCCTATACCTCTCCCCTTCCCACTCGCCCCCTTGCTGAGTGAGTCCTGTCAATCAGGCTTAAGATTCCAGCAAGGCCTCGTGTGGTTGGTCCCTCAGTCCTGAGGGACAGTGGATAGGTGTCCCTAGTCCCTTGAGACCCTGCCCCTTTCACCTGGTTGGTAGCTCACCTGTCCCCTCCCCTTCCCCTGTCCCGGAGCTTAAAAGGTTAATGAGACCATGCGGCCGTATTCTGTTGGAGGAGTTGCCCCGGTTCAGACCTCTGTAACCATGGAATAAACATCTAGATATAACCCTCCAGCAGAATCCTCTCCTTCATCTCTTCACCATCGCCAGAAGCTCTCTCTCCTGAGGTAAACGGAGTTCCTGACAAGCCTGGACTTGCACCAGTGCCCCGCTGCAATCTCCAGCAGCCAAGCTATCTCTGGGGTAAAGCGCCACAGAAGCCGCCTTTGGCTCAGCAGCGAGGGTCACACTGACCCAGGCACAATCTAACTGGTTATATTGGGACTCATATTCCAATATATTGGCGTCCCTGAAGGTGGACAAAGTGACTCCGCAGCCCGAGAACGGACTCGCAGTACCTCAGAGAAGCTTTGGCAGCCGTGCATCCAGCTAGAAGGGCTTTGGTTGCATCGCCCTCAGCTAGAGACTTTGGGAATATTCCCAGAAGAAGTTTCGTGGACTGTTCGGCGCCTCTGGAAAGCCCAGCTTCTGTTTGGTGTGCAGATTTTCCAGAGGAAGATGAGGGTAGCCTCTCTTGCACCCAGAGAGAGGTCCTTTTCCGGTGAAGAGACAAACCTGCCTGTACCCAGCCTGCAGCTTCCATTTCACGTGAGTATCTCTGCTTTTGGTAGAGCAGAAGCTCAAAAACAGACTCTGCCGTGAGTTCTGTTCGTTTTTGCCTTTGCATTTTTCGCTGCGCAGCCCCACAGACGGGAATTCATAGCGTTTTAGCTTTAGCTTTCTGCCGCGTGTTTTACTGTCTTTTGGAATTCGCGCCGGAGTGGGATCGCTCTCTGCCCTTCCCCCCCGGCTCGGCAGTGTGCTCGGCTCCCTACATGTGTTACGAGACTCTCTTTCTTTCTTTGTGCGGGGGAGGGGGGGGGGGGCTCTCTTTCCACGTGGCCGGGGGATCTGCGGGGTCGGGAGTGTTCTCTGCACACGCGGCGGGGGGGGGCCCAGTTTCGGCTGCCACGTGGAGTGGCTGCTGTCTCTGCTCCGCGGGGGGGCTGCATTCCACGGCGGGGTAGGCTTTGTGTCTGCCTCGGCTCAGCAGAGCGTGCCCTGCTGCTGCTGCCCGGGAATTTTAAAAGCAGTATATACAGCTGCATTGTGAAGCTTTTGTCTGCTCGTTATCGCTTTCTATCTGTGGTTTTTTTTAGAAATTGGTAGCTGATTTTAGCTTTGTTTTTGGTCAGGCGGGATTAAGTACTTTGCTTTTTACATCTAACATGGGTTCCAAACTCAGCATTGTACAAAGGGGAGTGTATTATAATATTGTTAGCATTTTAGTCAAGGATAATGTGAAATTCTCTAAAGGAAAATTGAAACAGTTTATAAGATGGCTTTTTCTGCAGTTCCCAAACATTTCCCCTGAAGAAATCCACAATATTCAATTCTGGGATAAAGTTGGGAATGAATTGATAACCTTAGGACAATCTGGCAAATCACCCTCAGCTAAATTTGTGTTCTGGAGTTTACAAATTCGAACAGCATTGCTCAAACAAAAGGAAATGGAGAAAAAGCCAAATGTAAAGCCATGTACCTCTGCTCTCCCTGTTCCTCCCTCTCCTAGCCCTAAAACCCCTAAACCTCTTTCCCCAAAACTTGGTATTTTAAAGAGAGCAAACTCATTGGGAAGTCGGCTCCCAGAGTGTGCAAGAATACCTGAGTTGTTTTGTTCACAAAGCCCTGGCCAGGCTGCGTGGCTTTCCCAACCCCCTGTATCCCCTCCTCTAAAACCCAGAGCACGTGTTAGCTTTCCGCAGAGCAGTGATGTCCAAAATGGCCCCCAGTCCCTAGGGAGCAAAATGGTGGATGCCACGTGGCATCTTCCCAAACCTGGTCTTCTTCTTCCCAAAATCCTCTTAAGCATCCCAAAATTCCTGCCCCATCCCCCTCTCCTCCTGTTCCTCGTGACACCTTCCCCCCTCCCCCTCCCTTTCCTGCAGTATCCTCGGCTCCGCCCCTCTTCTCCTCCCAGGGGCTGTCTGCTGATGTGATGTCACCAGGTGTCCCCGCCCCCTGCCAGCCCCTTAACCCCGCCCCTTGTTCCCACGGTTTCCCCGCCCCTTGCCGGCTCCCTGTCCCTGCCCCCTCCCCGGGTTCCCACGGTGGGGACACACCCACTGCCTGTCCCCAAACCTGTAGCTGTGATCCCAATGCTTCTGATTCCAGGGATACAGAGCAGGGGACGGCAGACCCAATGCATAGTCCCATGTTGTCACTAGCTCCTGTTACGTTTCAGCCTGCAGCTCAAGCCGGAGCAGCTCCAACTGCTAATTGGAGCTCCTTTGGACGACAATTGATTAAAGAGATCTGTAAATCTCAGAAGGAATATGGTCCACACAGTCCATATTTCCTTGGCCTTTTAAATTCTGAATTAAGTAGGACTGTTGTGATTCCACATGATTTAAAACAGCTTTTTTCATGTCTCATGACATCCACGGAATTCAAATTATGGGAATCAGCATTGAAACAACTGCTAAAAGATGCTCTCCCAGGCTTACAGGCTGATCCAAACACAGCGAAAGACAACAGTGGTAACCCTATCACCATGGAGCACCTCTGTGGTGAAGGCCAGTGGTCTTCTCCCTCAGTCCAAGCTGCTGCAATTCCTGCAGAAACACTTGAGAAAGTAAAAGAAGCAGCTGAAAAAGCATTCCTTCTCCCCCAGGCCTGAGGAGCATCCTTTGAAATCGACGAACCACACGACGCCTTGCTGGTATGTTAGCCTGATTGACAGGGCTCACTCAGCAAGGGGCGAGGGGGAAGGGAGAAGGGATTATTGGCACACCTGAGAAAGGGACCTGGAAGTTTAAAACATACATTGCAACACACCGCAACACATTGTCAGTGCAGGCTGCCTGTGGTCAGCGGATGGAGCGGCCCAAAGATGCAGTTGACAGCCTTGCAGGGGACCTGGGAGACACTGGCCCCTGGAAGGGACCTGCCCTCTCCATGGACTAATTAGCTTCAGGCTGTGCTTCACTTCCAGCCACTCAGAGCAGAGTTTGGAGCGGAGAATCCTTGGCAGCCCTACATTGTAAAGGGCAGGTGGGTCTGGGCAGGGCTGGAAGGCATCTCCGAAGGGCCACTCCCTAAAGGCTGCCATGGAGAGGGGAAATCCGTGAAACACATCAGAGAAGGGACATGCTGCGGGCTTCTGAGCAGGCCATTGCATGCCAGCTCCGGGCTGATTTCATTGGCCAGGGAAAGACAGGGGGAGGAAAGCATCGAGGCTCTGGGGCCCTGCTCTGATCTCTTTCTGGATCTTGGCAGCTCCATGGCTACCTTGTTGCCAGTGTCTTGCAGAAAAGCTGCAAACATGAAGGAGGTGGCCTTGAGGAGCTGGATCCAAGCAGCCTTTGGGCTTTTCCCAGAGTTGCCTTTGAGAAGGGCACACGGGAAACGCCCCAGCTGGAGAGGCCTGGTGGTGGCTGACAGCACCTTGCCAAGGCCTTGCTTTTGCCGTGCGCTTCGCTGGGCATGTGTGCCAGCCACCCTTCTGACAGGCAATCCTTCCTTGTCCCAGCTCAACACAGGCTCTGCAATTCAACCTGGTGCCGCTGGAGCAGTGTGGCCTGCAGCAGCCAGCTCTCCCCCTGCTGCTGGCGCTGCCTGCAGCAGGGCAGCCCAGCAGCCCGAGATGAGGCAGGAGCAGGGCCTGAAGGCACTGAGTAAGTCGGGTGCATTTCTTGTCTGCCAGAGCAGTGTGTTGTGTGCGTGTCTGGCTGTAGGCTGCGCCAGAAGCTGCCCCTCGGTCTCAGAGGAATTTAGGCCTCTCTGCAGAACCTGTTGTTGTGCTTTGAGGCAGCACGGCAGCGCTCAGGAAGTTCCTGCTGCCTGTGAGGGCAGCTGGGCCTGGCTTGGCTCTGCATGGGCTGCCTTCTCTGCCAAAGACAAAAGCAGAGATTGTTTCTGCTTGAACAGAAGGCTGGCACCTAGCAAGTGACTAGGCCCCAGGGAGCTCTCTGGCCCCAGCTGTTTTTGGGCTCCTGTTCTTACTCCTCCTCTGGCTCAGACACTTTGTGCCCCTGGCAGCGGACCTGCCAGTGATGGTGGGTGTGACTGCAGAGGCTGCAAAGGCCCTTGGTTACCTCTTAGGGCCCCCTTCTTAAGGGCTCCTCATTTTGGCTTATGGCATGGGATGCAGCGCTTGAAAGAAATCAAGGCCTTCTTGGGAAGGCCACCTGATGAAAGGTGGGGAAGATGGCCCTCCCACTTGCTGGTCTCAGCAGCTGTAAGCCAAGGGACCACAAAGGGCCAAGAGCTGCTGGCAGTGGGGCTGCCTTTGGGAGGCTCTGGGCAGCAGCGTCTCTCTGTGCGAGTGAGCGCCCTGCACTGCTTCTGTCTTTCAGGGAGCATTGTGAGTGTGGGCCAGCCCATGAGCAAATACACGGCATTTGAAGAACTGGGACGAGGGTATGTGTGGCGTCGGCTCCTTTTTCAAAAGTGTGGGCCAGGTCTTTGGCTGGTGCAATATCAAGCGTGAAGTCAGGCAAGCTCCAAACATGGTCAGGCTCTGGCTTGACCTCCTGTCGTTTGCCTGGACTGCTCGGTCAGAGCAATCTGAAGGCCTGATCAAAGACAAGTTGATGCTGGCATTGTCTTGCTTGCAGCAATGAGGAGCAGGAGCTGGGAAACCCCCTGCCCCTGTAGCTTTCTGGCCTCAAAGAGCACCTTGCCATTCTGTCCGGTTTATCTCGGCTGTTTGAGGGGCCTGGAAAGGCCCGAGGTGGCCTTGGGGCAGCCCGCGTATCGAAGGACGAGAAGAGGCTTCAGTTCTTCTTTCTGGTTTTATGTTTATTAATTGTTTATCTAAAAGATGTTCTTTCAGCCGAACAAAGATCTGCTCAGCAGTCAGCCATGGGCACACTGTGCCGTCCCCCTGACCGCCACGTATCTTTATACCCCTTGCTACGTATACAATATTTATCATTTTTCCCCAATACCATCTATTGTTATAACTCGGTGTACTCTTAGTAATAACCAATCCAAAGGTGCCACCGTGGCCAAAGAAGATGGAGGAGAGGAGGAAGAAGAAGGAGGGTAGGACACACCCCAATTCCTCCATCTTACTCCTCTAAACCCCCCTGTACATAAATCCTAAACCCTGTTTCTCACCCTCTAATTAGCTAATCTTTCCACCCTTCACCCCGGTGAGGCCCTCTTATCTTCATAAAGGTGTCATCTCCCGTGTAGGGTCAAAGTCCTGCCACCAGACACTTCTGGCAACATTCCAGGACTCCCGGGCCCCCCAAGGGTGGTCTCGGGGGCCCTGCATCCCAGGACTCAAATCCTGAGATCCCACATCTCCCCCTTCTGTTTGCACCAAGAAGACCTCTTTTATCACCCGATTCATGGCGCGCTTCAGACATACAAAAATGCACGGGACGACAATCATGAGGACTAGTAGGACTATTAAAACATAAAACTCTACTCTTAAAATTCTTCTCTAAATAGGAGAAATGTCAAAGAAATCTGCTAGCTGATCAATCCATGATCTCGTGATCTCGCTAAGCTTATTTACGCTGTCTTTTATGTTTCTAATACTTTCATGAATCGATTTTGAGTGATCTGAGAGATTCATGCAGCACATCCCTTCAAACTCTTCACACCCATGTCCATGGGCGAGCAATAGATAATCGATTGCAGCTCTGTTTTGAAGAGTCGCCTGTCTTATACCACTAACGTCTTTTAACATGTCATCCAATGCGACAGACACAGATCGTGCATGTTTGCTCAACCAGCAAGCCATGTGGTCGATCTGAGTTAAAGCCACCCCTGATGCTGTTTGAGGTGAGAAAATTGCCGTAGCAATGCTTGTTTTCTTATCCCAAGAAAATACTTCGTCATTGCAATCTGTCGCATAATTTTGGATTGATCTTTTTCCTCTGCGCCTTTTCTCTCTTAACATGTTCAAATCAGGCGACAGCATTGAAATTTCCCCAATGCCGCATGGACCTCCCGTGGCATTAGCAGGAATGCCGTGCCAAATTCTGTCCCCACAAATTAAAAACAAACCCCGTGGCAATTGCACTGGGACTTGGATTGATCCTTTGGCAGTTCTCTTTGTATATTTGCACCAAGCCGATGCATTCTATAAAACTCATGATTGGGAGTCAAATCGATAGTTTTTGCCTTCGTGGCCTCCGGAACCTCAAACTGCATGCAGAATCCCATTGTCATGGACCCAAAAATCTCCAATTCCTGAGGTTCTGTAGAAGCCACAGGAAGTAGATGTGTCCAAGCACACCACTCTTTCACAGGATTTTCAATGACCTGGGAAATGTTAACTGCGGAATGCCCTGGAACTGGCCATTCGTCTGTGGAAGGGGCTAGCAGCGGGCCTGTTAGCTAAAGGAGCAAGAAGTAAGAAGAAGAAGAAGCTGATAAGGAGCTTTCTCCAAGGCCGTAACCAAGGAGATCGAGAGAAGGAAGATAAGAGCATTCTGCAGCTGGACGAAGCGATTTTAGAAAGTTAGGTGGAGTCAGAGTAACTTTTCACCAATGGCATGATATTGAATTATTGTGGCCAATAGCTAAGGTAGAAGAAGGGTAAACAACTGGAAAGTGTATAAAAGATCAGCCATTTTCATTAACAAACTGTTGCCAAGTGTTACCAACTGAGACTACTTGTGGTCTCTGCTTTATGTCATGACCGCCTCGACTGCGACATTTTGGTGACGCCGACGTGATAAGAACATAGTCGGTGGGGGCCCATACGGGTCCTAGCAATTGGCAACCGTGACCCACTGGGACGTAGTGGGGGAGGCGGCGTTGGTGCAGCTGAGAGTGGCAGGTGGAAGCCACAGGGAGGTCCGGACCTGATTCCCTCCAATCAAGACACCTGGAAGTAGGTGAGCCACCAACTAGTAATAATGGGACAAAATTTATCTAAAGAGGAAGAAAGTGTTTTGTCTACATGGAAAGTTTTGTTAAGAAATAAGGGAATTAATACGTCAGACTATGCGCTTCGTAATATATTGCTGTGGGCTAAATCACAGAATTTTGGCACTGATCCCGACACAGCATTTTGTGTTAAGGCATGGAAGAAAGTCGGGACAGACTTTGGCAAGTTATTCGAGCGGGAGATAAAACAGCTGTTGATTTAGCAGTAACCTGGAACTCGCTCTTTGAGGCTTTAAAAGAATGGAAAGTAGAGAGAGAAACGGAGCAAGATGCGGACGAAGAGTCGGGGCTGATAACAGAACCTGACGGGGGGGCTGAGGCAGAGGGGGCCTCTGAGGTAGAAGGGGGCTCTGATGGGGAACTTGGTGAAGAAAGTTCAGATGCCATGGGAGTTACCTGGCACGCTGCCAGAGCTTCTGGGAAAGCTGCCAGAGCTTCTGGGAAGGCTGCCAAAGCTTCGGGGAAAGCTGCCAAGGCTTCTGGGAAAGCTGCCAAAACTTCTGGGCAACCTGCCCTAGCCTCTTCTTATCAGACCCCTAAGCCTCCTTATCTCACACCTGCGCAGCAGCTCGCGATGGTGCCTGTATATACTACACCGCTACGCCAGTTAGCTGAAATGTCTCTAGCAGAGAGAAAAACCCAGCCATCTGCCCCCCGCTTCCCTCCTCTCTGGTCCAGCCGTCCGCCCCCCCGCTCCCCTCTGAGATGCTTGGACAACCTGCAAGGATGTATCCTCCTTTACCTGACAGTGACAGCAACAGCGAGTCAAGTGATGAGTCTCCCGCAGTAACACCTGTGTTGGGGCAAGGAGCTCTGGTCCCTTCATCTTCTAAGAGCTCTAGCCTTACTGCCCCATGGACTTTGCCTCCATGCCAAGTCACTGTGCTTCCTTGACATCCTCAGGAGTTTTGGGAATTTGTTAGGAGGAAAGCAGTTGAAGAAAAGAATTGGGACATCATAGAAAGGTTAGGTGCTCCAAGAGTACCTCAGGAGAACAGTGCCAATGCAAATGTTGCTTGTGATAACCCTATGGCTTTTCCAGTTTTCAAAGCAGCTCCTGGAGCAGGACAGAATGACAGTCATCACATCTTCGCCTGGAGGGTTGTGCAAGACCTCCAATCAAAAGTAGCTCAGTATGGTATTAATTCCTCAGAGGTAATGCAGTTAATACGTGTGATTAATGCAGATTTGCTTGCACCTTATGATATCACTCATCTTGCTACAATTCTATTCCAGCCAGTACAATATGGTGTATTTCAAGAAACTTGGAGGCGAGTGGCTGAGCGCACGGCTTTAACAAATATGCAGTTGCCTCAACATGACCCTCGTCATGCTGTGGGTGTTGATGCCCTACTGGGCTCTGGGCCTTTTGCTAATCCAGATTTACAGGCAAGGTGGGATCCTTCGATTTTGGCACAAGCTCAGCAAATTGGCATGACTGCCTTAACTAAAACAATGGAAATGGCAGCTCCAAAGCAGAAATATGTTACTATACAACAAGGGATGAGAGAACCATTTTTGCAGTTTGCAGAAAAACTTGCTGCCGCCATTGAGAAACAGGTAGATGATGAAACTTTGCGAGAGAAATTGTGTGTACAATTGGCTAAAGAAAATGCAAACCCAGACTGCAGAAAGATTATTGACACTTTGCCGGGGGAACCCACCTTGTCTGAAATGGTTACTGCTTGCTCGAAAGTTGGTTCAGTTGAACATAAAATGGCAGCTCTTGCTGCAGTGTTAAGACCTTCAGCAAAGTGTTATAATTGTGGACAACAAGGGCACGTAAAGTCACAGTGTACTGTCCGGAAAACAACATTTAGGCCAAGTGCAAGCAGTGATGTTGTATGCAACCGTTGTGCTAAATCTGGGCACTATGCTAAGCAATGCAGGAGCAAATATCATGCAAATGGTCAGCTATTGCCGGGAAACCCAAAGAGGAGCGCGAAGGGCGCGTGGGGAAACAAATACCCCAACAACCACAACAGCAAGTGCGGGTCTTCCCAGCCCTGCAAAGCTACCCATTTGCGAACAATTTCTCAGGGCAACAAGCGGGTCCGCAGGGATTGATATACCCACCGCTGACACAGTAACCATTTTAACAAAAGAAATATGTAAAGTGCCTCTTGATGCCTATGGTCCGATAGGACGGGGATTGAGTGCGTTTTGATAGGAGAATCAAGTACTACACTTAGAGGTATTCATGTGCATCTAGGGCTTATTGATGCTGATTATTTAGGGCAGATTCATGCTATGGTATCCATTGATGACCCTCCTGTTACTATTCAGAAAGGAACTTGTATTGCTCAACTTGTACCTTTTGTGAGTTCTGTTCCAAATACAGTGGACCGAAGTCGCGGCACAGGAAGCTTTGGATCGACAGGAGAACCTCAAGTGTTTTGGACTGAGAAAGTAACAGAGAGCCGTCCAGAAAAGACATGCACTCTCACCGCCAGTGGATGTCATCCAGGAACTATATCAGTAACAGGTTTGATTGACACTGGAGCAGATGTCACAATACTCTCACGACTTTGCTGGCCTCAATCCTGGCCTCTTACTCGTGCAAGTTTTGGACTCCTGGGATTGGGTGGTGCTACAACAGGTGGCCTGTCAGCCATTGTAATTAATGTAAAACATCCTGATGGCCAACAAGCTAACATCAGACCCTATGTTGCCGATGCTCCTCAAAGTTTGTGGGGACGAGATTGTTTATCTCAATGGGGTGTCAAAATTACTAGGGATTTTTAATGGGGGCCACTGTGTTGCAGGGCAATGAACGTCCAGTTGTACCCTGACATGGTTGACAGATAAGCCTGTCCGGGTTCGCCAGTGGCCCCTGACTACTGAAAAGCTTACTGCCCTGCAAGAATTAGTTACAGAACAATTGCAAGCAGGACACATTGAGGAATCATTCAGTCCCTGGAACACCCCTGTTTTTGTAATAAAAAAGAAATCGGGAAAATGGAGACTTTTACATGATTTACGGCAGATAAATGCTGTAATGGCAACAATGGGAGCTTTGCAACCAGGCCTTCCTACACCCACGATGATTCCACAGGAATGGCAAATAGTTGTCATTGATCTAAAAGATTGTTTCTTCACTATTCCATTGGCTGAGCAGGACAAAGAAAAATTCGCTTTTACGGTGCCTTCTATAAATCATGCGGAACCTGATAAAAGATATCAATGGAAGGTACTCCCACAAGGCATGAAAAATTCGCCAACTATTTGTCAATGGTTTGTGGCACAGGCCTTGTCAAAAGTGCGGGAGCAATTTAAAAACTGCTACTGCTATCATTACATGGATGATATCTTGTTGGCATCTGACAACAAGCAACAGTTGTCAGCTCTTAGACAATGTGCTGTGACAAATTTGAAAGCCTTTGGTTTGATCATTGCTCCAGAGAAAGTGCAGGAACACATGCCTTGGAAATACCTAGGTATGTTGCTGACCAACACTCAAGTTATGCCTCAACCTGTAAAGTTAGACATTGATGTTAAAACTGCTACTGATGTACAGAAATTGGTTGGTTTAATAGGTTGGATTCGATCATATTTAGGCATAACTAATCATCAGATGCAGCCATTGTTTGATTTGCTTTCAGGCATCACTTCCTCCACTGATGAGAGGCAATTGACCTCAGCAGCAAAAAAGACCCTAGAAGAAGTTGAATTAGCCCTAGCACACAAATTTGTTAACAGGATAGATCCCTCTGTTGATGTTCAATTTTTTATTTTGAAGGACCATGAAATACCATGTGGAATACTGTGTCAATGGAATGATAATTGGGAAGATCAGTTGTTCTTCTGAAGGATTTTTTGCGTTTCAGCTCGCAAAGCTGCTCTCCAGAGGACTTTAGCTTGAGCCTGTTTGCTGTCTTTACAGCACGGCAGCGCTAGGAATTCCTGCTGCTGTGAGGGCAGTGGCCTGGCTTGGGTTGATTGCCTTGTAAACAAACAGTGTTTTCTGAAGAAGGTGGCATCCAAATAACAGGAGGGCAGCTTCGGGCCCTATTTTGTTTTAGGCAATCTGTATCTTATTCCTCTCTCATACCTTTTGACCCTGCAAGAGACCCATTGTGAGGTGCAAGGTCAAATTGTTCCTTTCCTCTTAAGGGTCTCAGTTTTTACGATGGGTCAGCGGAAAAGAAATCAGCTTCTTGGGAAAGGCATGATCACTGGGAAATCCTCCACTTGTGATTCAGCAGGGAACCACCCAAAGGGAAGCTTCTGGCAGTGGTGCCTTTTGGCTACTTTGTTTCACCGTTCTGTTCATAGTCCCTGATGTTCTGTCTTTAGTCCCATTTGGTTAGCCCATGAAAAATAAGCATTTGAAGAACTAGGACATTTGTGTTACCATTTTAAAGTGTGGACCAGTTATTGGTGTCGAAAATATCTTACGTGAATCAGCACATCCAAACATAGCATCTGTTACCCAGATTTTTGACTGTGCAGGCAATGACCTGATCAAGACGTTAGTCGCTGCTTGCTTGCAGAATGAAAAGCTGGTAAACCCCCATGTGTTTCTGCCTGAAAAGCACTTCCACTTCAATTTTTCCTTTGAGGGCCTGAAGCCCAGTGGCCTTGCAAGCTACGCATGAAGCAAAGCTTCTTTCTTCTTTCATGTTTTATGTTTCATTAATTGGTATCTAAAAGATGTTTTTCAGCCGAAAAAGATCTGTCAAACCATGGGCAACTGATGTTACCGCACATCTATAACCTTGCTACGCTTAATATATTATCATTTTACAGTTTGATAACTTTTACTCTATTCCATGCAAGGTTGCTTGCCAAGAATAGAAGGAGAAAAAAAGGAGAATCATTCTCCATTTTTATCATGACCTTTTCTATCTAAGTAGTTTCCACCTTCATGACAAAAAGATTAACTCCCTAGGCAAAGCTGCACAAACTGCAAGCATTCCTCGGCCATGTTGGGGCCATTGCACCCCAATCAAACCTAGATCCCACATCTCCCCTTCGGGCCAAGAATTTTTACAGATCAGGCCTTCTAAGCATCAAAAACATCAAGGGAGCAATCAGAGACTAAGTAGATTAGTTTAAAGCATATAAACTTCTTAAATTCTTGCTCCAATACATGAATGTCAAAGAATCTCCATATCATTGTCCCGATTTTCATCTTTATTTAGACCTATTTCTAGAACTTTCAGGAATCGATTTGATGATCTGGAGATTCATGCGCCATTTCGAACTGTTCACACCAGGGCCATGGGGATGCAATAGTTTTTGCAGATTGTTTCGAAGGTTCGCCTGTTTAAACCACTAGTCTTTGAAAGAGTCATCCAATGCTGAAGCACAGCGTGCATGATTGCTCAAACCAAACCGACTTGTGTGATGAGGTAAGCAACCCAATCTGTTTAGAGTGGAAATCGCGTTGGAATGTGTTTTTGTGTCCCCAAGTCTTGTCTTGAATTTTGCAAATTTTGGCCTGTCATTTTCCTCTGCGCCTGTATTTACAGTTCAAAAACAGAAGCATTGGAATTTCCAATGCCGCATGGCCTCCTGGTTAGCTAAGCGTGCAAATCTGTGAAATAAAAAAACCGTAGGCAATTCAGGGAACTTGGAGACCCTTGGGCAGTTAACTTTGTATATTGCCCCAAGCGATGCATTTTAAAGAAATTATTGGAGTCAAGATAACTTTTCCCATGGCTGATATATGCAAATATTGTCTGGCCCAAAATCTCAATTCTGAAGGTACGGGTAAACAACAGGAATAGTGTGATCAAGACACCATCATTTAACTGGATTTTCAATGAACCTAATGTGTTACTGCAGTAATGCCCTGGAAACTGCGACATTCGTCCACTGGCAATCCAACCATGCATGCAGAAAATGGTTTTCCTGGCCTCGAATGTGTCAGGCAAATACTATCTAGATTTGCTGCTTGAGCCAAAGTCTCCCATAGATTTTGCCTTGGCTGATTTACAGGTAAATCTTCTCCCTTACTTGCTGCAATGAATGAAAGAATGATGCACATAAGCATCATGATACTCATTATTACGCTTTTATACAGAAATCCCCAAAGTCCTTAGTTTCTTTTTATTTTTCTTCGGGATCGCTCTTTCCGGCCTGAGTCTCGACTTCTGTCTGAGTACTCGTCTCTTTGTTTCTCGGATCAGCGTTCTCGGGTTCTCGCGTCCGGAATGGCTTCACGTGCCGCGCCGACACCCACTTTAGACCTCGATCTGTGGAGATACAAGCAAAACCCTTGCCCCAAGTGATTAGTCTGAAAGGACCCTCTATTTGTCCTGTTTCTGGGTTCCTGATCAAAACCAAAGGGTTTTCCCTTAGCTTTGCCTGTGTGCTATTTAGAAAGTGTCTCACGATTGGTGGATTAGGTTCCGAGGATGAGCTATTTAGGAAATTCAACACATACAGTGCCTTATTTAATTTCATGTGAGGTGTTGCCTCTGGTTCACCCCTTCTCTGTCTGTCCAGAAGGGATTTCAGGGTGTGATGTGTTCTTTCAATGATCGCTTGACCTGTGGGTGAATGTGGAATACCGAACGTGTGTCTGACACCCCATTTTTTCAGGAATTTGTCAAGCACCCTGCCTGTATACGTTGGACCATTATCTGTTTTTATCTCCTGAGGCACACCTAATGCTGCAAATGCTTGCAGAAAATGTCGGCAAGCATGGTCTGCTGTTTCCCCTGCATGTGCTGAAGCAAAGACTGCACCTGAGAATGTATCTACAGAAACATGAACATTTTTGAGCCTCCCAAAAGATGGATATTTCGTGACATCAGCTTGCCACAACTGAAGACTTTGCAGCCCCCGCGTATTGATAGCTCCGGTGGAAGAAGGTGGCTGCACAAACTGACAGTCTGGGCAAGCACTAATGATCTCCCTCGCCTGACTCTTTGTGAGACGAAAGGACTCCATCAGCGCTTGTGCATTCTGATGAAAGAACGCATGACTTAACCTTGCTTGCTCAAAAATGTCCGGCAGTGTTTGCGAAATGGGCATTGTCAACCTGTCCGCTCGAGCATTTCCCTCCGCTAGAAATCCCGGAAGTGTCGTGTGCGCTCTAATGTGTGTGATAAAATACTCTCTTTTCCTGCCCTCTAGCAATGCCTTCAAGCTCGTCAGATAGGAGTATAAAACCCCATTACTGACTTCTTTCAAGAGCGAACCTTCCAATCTCTTGACCACACCCGCAACATACGCGGAGTCTGTCACCAGATTGAGAGGTTGTTTGAACAACTGAAATGCTCGGACAACAGCTGCCAACTCCACAATTTGTGGAGAGCCCTGAACCTTCCTCACATCAGATTCCCAATCCCCTGTCGTTGAGTCTCTCCACATGATCACCGACTTGTGTGTCTTCCCTGAGCCATCCGTGAACACTGTGATCCCGTCCAAAGGTTCTTCACTTATTCTTGGTTTTGTTTTATAACATATTTGCGATTGCAGTATCTTGTGTTGCGGAAAGTGGATTGTGCAAGTTCCCGGGAACGCCAGCAATGCGATTAACAGGTCTTTCGATTGTTGCATCGCCCACTCGAAATAGTCTTGTTTCAAGGGTAACCTGATGGTTGAAAATTCTCTTCCTGCCATCGTCAGCAACCTTGTTCTCGCTTTTATGATGATCTGTGCTGCCATCTCCAAGTCTGTAAGAATTGTTTTTGCGGGCCTGTGTGGTAGGAAAATCCACTCTATGATTATCAAAGAGTCCTTTTGCGACTCGTCCCATTGGAAGATCAAACCATGGAACTGTGTTTTCTTCCCCAGCTCTGCCAACTGAAAAGGCAACGTTGGAACAAATCGATGTGCCTGCCTTTTCTGTATCGCGTCTGCAACTTTCTCCAATTCCTTCTTTGCTTCTTGCGTGAGTGTCCTGGGAGACCGAATGTCTGTGTCTCCTCTCAAAAGATCGAGCAACGCTGGGATGTCGCTGTTTGTGATTCCCAAAACCGGCCTCATCCAGTTGATTTCTCCCAGAAGCTGTTGCAAATCGTGCAGATTGGTGATCTTGGTGCTGATCTCCACTTTTTGAGGCTTTATTGGTCTTTCTGAAATTTTCCACCCTAGATATTTCCAAGGTGCAACCTCTTGAATCTTCGAAATGCTGATTTCTAGACCTGCCTTTTGCACCTCTGCGATCACACAGTCACGAGCTTCTTGCAGCTCCTGTTGTGTTGATGCTGCAATGAGCAAATCATCCATGTAATGAATGATCTTTACCTTTGGAAATTTCTTCCGTGCTGGTGCCAAAGCTCGTGCCACGTACCATTGGCAGATCGTCGGAGAATTTTTTAGACCCTGTGGAAGAACGACCCAATGGTACCGCTGCAGAGTCGTTTCCTTGTTGATACTCGGAACTGAAAAGGCGAATCTCGGAGCGTCATCTGGATGAAGTGGGATACTGAAAAAACAATCCTTGAGGTCAATGACCACAAGCTGCCAATCTCTGGGAATCATTGAGACAGATGGAAGTCCCAATTGAAGCGGTCCCATGTCTTCTATGACGTCGTTGATCTTCCTGAGATCGTGTAGCAATCTCCATTTGCCTGATAGTTTTTTCTTGATGACAAACACTGGAGAATTCCAAGGGCTGTCTGTTGGCTTGATGTGTCCCGCCTGCAATTGTTCTCGGACCAGGTTTCTCAAAGCACTCAACTTTTTCCGCTCAAGGGGCCACTGATCCACCCAAACTGGTTTATTGGTTTTCCATGTCAGTTTCAGTGTGGGGAGTGCTGCAGTGACCCCTACTAAAAATCCACTTCGATCTTCGCACCCCATTGTGCCAAAAGGTCTCGACCCCAGACTGTGATCGGCTTTTGGACAATAAAAGGACGAATGACCGCCGTCTTGTCTCCTGGTCCTGTGACAACGACAGAATTCTCACTTTGCAGACACAGAGATGCTCCCCCTATGCCTGAGAGAGAACCCAGTGGCGCGACCAAGCTCCAGCTGCGTGGCCAGAAAATGTATGATATCACTGTTACATCCGCCCCTGTATCGAGCATGCCTGTAATCGCTATTGTTCCGTTCCCGCATGTCAGTTGGCATGTGAGCGTGGGTCTGTCTCGACCTATGTGCTTCACCCATGTTGTATGTACTTCAACATGTTCCTTCATAGGGAAACCTTCTTCGTCGAAGATTGACATGACCTCTCCAACTGCGTGTGGCGGCAGTGCAAAGGCTCTCGCAACCACAGTGTTTTCTGGTACAGTCAATGGTGGACAAAGTGCTCTTGCCAACACTGTCAATTCTGTATTTTTGTCTGCTGAGATAACTGTCGGATAGACAATGAGTCCAAGAATACTGCATTTATCTTGTCCGATTATCAGGAAATCTTGCTTCTTATATGAGTCCCCGCGGACACCTGTTGGTATCTCCGCATGACTTTCGTCTAGAAAGCATACTAATTTTGAAGCTGCCAATGTGCACTGTGCCCCTGGTGGGAGGAGGTCTGGGTCGCTGTGGAATCGGCTAAGGGTTTTGCTGAGGGCGTCTGCTTGTTGCTCACTGATGATTGCCCCGTCTGCTCTTGCGACACCGCCAGTACTTGTGTCTGAGCGCACTGGTCCGCGCTGCGCCTCGCGTTTCCCGGATACGGTAACGGATTTCCATCCACGTCTGTTCGGGAATAACATTCTTTCGCAGGATGTCTTCCTCTCCCGCACCGTGCGCAAACTGGCCTTTCTGCCTTCTGTACCGGCGCTGGCGTATGTGTTTGTGCACAGTTCCTTTTCAAGTGCCCAAGCTCCCCACATCTATAGCACTGTCCTCTTGGGGGATTGTTCTTTTTCTGCATCGTCGCAAGAACTTTGTTGATGTTCTCATTCTGTTGATGCAGTATTTTTTCCAGCATCTTCTCCAGGGTCTTGTCCTCTGTTTGCTTTTCTGAATGTCCCTTTAATTGATTCTCCCATTCCTCTCTCAATTCATTCTTCACAATCGCTGCGACATGCTGAGGTGTTCCCACCTTGCTGCATGCCTCCACCATCTCTGCCAAGGATGGCCGTCCTGGCATGGCGCTAATCACCCGTTGACAATCTGGGTTGGCATTGCCGAAGGCTAAGCTTTCCAAGAGAGGCCTCTTCGCTTCTTCTATCGTCACCTGTCGATCCACGGCTTGCGTGAGTCGATCGATGAACGACATGAATGGCTCTGTGGGACCTTGCTTGATGCAAGAGAACGGGACTTCTGGAGCTCCTGTTGGTGCGATTTGCATAATTGCCATCCTCGCTGCCTCCTTGATGTCACTTAATACTCTTCGTGGCAGCCTAGCTGCTTGTTCTCCTGGGTTGTCATCTGGAGGATCTCCTGCTAACTGCCCCTCTGTGAGGTTTGCATTTGGTCCACCTTGGTATCTGTTCCGTAATTCAGCGAGATATTTTCTCCATCTTTTTTCCCAGACAAGGCTTTGGGTGTCAGTGAGAATCATTGCCACAATACTTCGAATGTCATATGGTGTGAGATCATATGTAGCGAATGTCCCTCTTAATAACTGTTTGAAGTATTGTGAATTCAGCTCAAAAGTTTGAGCCGCCTTCCCTAAATCCTTGAGTATTTCATGACCCATCCTTTCCCACCTCGGGTTCTGTCCCTGGGCATCATATGTCACTGGCATTGTCAGATCCCCAGATCCCGGGAATAAATGCTTTTCTTTTGCCAACGCTTTTCTGATTCGCTTCCAATCCATCGTCTTCACTGGCCCCTGAAATTCTTCTTCTTCTTCAGGTTCCGTTGGAATTTGTATAAATAATGGTGCTGTGGATGTTGTTGGTTCATCACGTCTCATTCTTCGCCTTGAAGTTTTTGGCCTCGCTCCCAAATCCGAAAAGGAAGCTCGAGGATCCTGTCGATGTTTCTTTTTTGTGGTGTCCACTGAATGCAAGAAGCTCTTTGTTGCTTCTGCTGCTGACAGCATCCATATAGGAACCCCTTCTGATGCTGTGATCCTTATAATATTTCCTTCTTGTAGCTGTTCTTCATCTGAGCTTTCATCATCTTCATGAAGCCTTGAAGTCGATGGATAATCCCTTTGTTGTGCTGGCATTGTTTTCTTTAAAATGCTTTTCTTTTTATATAATGTTGGGAAAAATTGTTGCATTGTTGCGGTCTCGCCACGAGATGGCGCTGTGGCTCCGCCGATCCAATCCGGCATGGCGTGCACTTCTGTCTTCCAGCCACCAGATGGCGCTGTCACCGGCTTCCCTGGCTCTGGTGACGTAGCGTACTCTGTTGCTTCACTTCCTGCCGGTGGCCATGTTGGTCGCCTCCCTATCTCGGCCCGCGTGTTTTCGGCTTTTAATTCAACTGAAATTGGGGTTTGAACACCAGAACGTCTCTCCTGAGGGGGTGAGTCTTGGACTCCAAGGGTTTTGATCAAGGGCACCAAGTCTGGAGAAGGCGGGGGGCCCCGGGATATGAACTCCCTAACGCGGCCCCTCCCCGCCCGGGATGTTACAGGGGGTGTGTCCCGCTCCCGCCCGGGCTGCGCTGTCTGCGTCTGCGGGCTCTCCGAGCCGCTCCCTGTGTCTCCCGAACTACTTTCACTGTCTCCATCTTGTTCCACCCCTGAGATATCTCCCCTTTGGTCTGCTTCTGACTCTGTCTCCTCCTCCTCCGTTCCCGTGTCTATTTCCCCTTTTGCCGGTACAAGCAGCCTCCCTCCCGCCGGCGGCCGCGTGCGTTCCGCAATCCTGGCGGATCTGCGCATGGGCTCTGATATGACAACCGCACGCCTCCTACGTCCCCGCATGGCAGCTTTTTGGGGCAGCACAAATTCCCCCTTTTCGCTGCCTGGGTCAGACGCCCCGGCCCCGGTCCGTGGCTTTCCCGAGCCCTCGCGAACTCCGCCTGCCGCACACGCCCCCGCATCCCCGCCGGTCGGGGCTGCCGCTGCCCCCGGCCCCGAGTCAAGCAAAGCCGCGCAAAAACACGTATTCTCTGTTTTTTCTTCACCCGTGCTCCCCTCCTGCTCCGCTGCAGCCTGGCTTCCCTGCTCCGTTGCCGCGGCATCGCGAGAAAGCGCGCCCCCCGGTCCCCTCTCCCCCCCCTCTGCCCCTGAGTCCTCCATGCTCTCTGGGGTTTTTGGACGTTTTGGGGGTTTCCCGGGGTTTCTGGGTTTTGGGACCGGGTATTTTAATAATATTTCTTGCTCTTTTTCTCCAAGAGCATTTTCCTCTCGGCCTTTTAAGGCCAGAGCTAATTTTTTCTTTCCTGGGGCCTTGCCCCCCCCCTCTTTCAGAGAGGCCTCCCCCCCCCGGACGTCTGCTGCGTCTGGGGGTCCTGGAATTTCGTTTGCATAGAAATCCCTTCCAGCATTATTCTTGCAGGAGACAGCAGCTTCAACGCTGTCTCATCTTTTTTAGTAGCTAAGAAATATAAGTGTCTATTTATTTCCTGCCAGAACCCCACTTCAAATAGCAGGCACGTTTCTGCCTGTGGGTAGTTTAGCCTTGCCCATAGTAATAATTGTTTTAATTCTTTCTTTGGAATTCCCTCTGTATACGTTTCTGTCACACCCTGTAGGGCGGACAAAATTTCCCGTTGTTCCTGGGAAAGTGTGCCTCCCATGTTCTTATTTTTCAGGCTTTCTTACCGAATCTGTCGTTCAGAGCAGTCTGGACGTCTCGATCTGTCCAGCAGATCACGAGAAGTGGTCCCAGGGCGCCTTCTGGTTCCACTCCGGGCTGCTCTGCTACGAATTGTCTTCGGCAGAAACTGAGAGATGGAATTCTCAGTGACTGCTGTTTTTTTGCAGTCTCTGTTGGCTTTTTTTTTTTTCTTCTTCTCTCTGGTCTTCAGGGCTTTGAAGGTGGTGGTGGTGCCCCCCCCCGAAAGGTTGTGGTGGTCAGAGCTCACCCAGTGGAAGCCAAATGTCCGGTTTATCTCGGCTGTTTGAGGGGCCTGGAAAGGCCCGAGGTGGCCTTGGGGCAGCCCACGTATCGAAGGACGAGAAGAGGCTTCAGTTCTTCTTTCTGGTTTTATGTTTATTAATTGTTTATCTAAAAGATGTTCTTTCAGCCGAACAAAGATCTGCTCAGCAGTCAGCCATGGGCACACTGTGCCGTCCTCCGGACAGCCACGTATCTTTATACCCCTTGCTACGTATACAATATTTATCATTTTTCCCCAATACCATCTATTGTTATAACTCGGTGTACTCTTAGTAATAACCAATCCAAAGGTGCCACCGTGGCCAAAGAAGATGGAGGAGAGGAGGAAGAAGAAGGAGGGTAGGACACACCCCAATTCCTCCATCTTACTCCTCTAAACCCCCCTGTACATAAATCCTAAACCCTGTTTCTCACCCTCTAATTAGCTAATCTTTCCACCCTTCACCCCGGTGAGGCCCTCTTATCTTCATAAAGGTGTCGTCTCCCGTGTAGGGTCAAAGTCCTGCCACCAGACACTTCTGGGACATTCCAGGACTCCCGGGCCCCCCAAGGGTGGTCTCGGGGGCCCTGCATCCCAGGACTCAAATCCTGAGATCCCACACCATTCAAGAAATGTCAGATTCTCAAGGACAGTCTTCTGATTCTAATTGTTCTCACTTTTTTGACACACACGTGCATGCACACCCACACAAGGAGGAGAGTTCCCCTTAGGTTTGGAAATGACCTGGCTGGGCATGTGCCTTGGAGGTTTCCAGCGGCCCTTGGTCTTCATGCTGCATCTTAGTGTTCCCTTGGACAGGCTGCCCCGCACGGCAGAGGGCTCGTGGGCTGATGTGCTGTTGGCCGAAGAGATGCCGCAGCCAGGCATTTTCTAAGGAAGGCATGGAGGCAGCCTGGGGAGATCTGCTGCCTAGGCTTGATTCCAGTGCCAAGGGCTAAAGGGCTCTTTCTGCTGCTTTTGTCTTTCCAGGGGGTTTGGAGCTGTTTATAAAGCCCTTGACACCAGCAGTGGACAACAGGTAAAGTGCCAACACCCCTGAGCCCAGAGCCTGCAGACTCTCCCTGCTGGTTTTGTGATGAGGCCTCCAAACCCCATCCTGGGATATTTTTGGGTCCCCTCCAAGGTCTGTGAAAATCGAAAAATAGTGATCAAAGTTATTTTCTCCTAAATCTTGCAGTGACAGAAAAAGGGTCAGTATCTCTAAATTGAATGAGGGTGGATTTACATTTGTTAGAAGGAGGAAATATTTTACCATTATAAGAGTGGCACAAAACGGCAGCTGTTTCTCCAGAGAAGTGGATTCCCCATCCCAGGAATTGTCCAAGATCAGGAAAATTTGTGCAGCCTGACCCAGTGAAACCCTCTCATCCACAAAGACAGAATTCCTGTAGTGTGGGTTCTCTGATGTGCTGGGTGCCCTCACAAGGCTTGTGGCCCGAATGTCTGCTGAGGGCAGCCAGGCTGCTGCAGGGGCAGTGGCCTCACAGCCATCACCATGGCAGCCCTGTCCCCTGGTCCTGGCTCTGCCCTTTCCTCTGCCCCTGCCTTGGCTCTGCTGCCATGAAGAGTTTTGTCATTAATATCTTGTCCCCAAGGTGCTGAGGCCAATGGCTTCCCAGTCAGGCTTCTGGAGCAGAAGTGGCTTTTCAGAGCCCAGGCAGGAATGAGCCCTGAGGCAGCAGCTCTGCAGGGGTGGCCACCAGGCCAGGCTGCCAAGGGAGGCTTCTGGCCATGGCCTGCAAGCAGCTGCTGCTGCCAAGGTGCCTTTGGTGCCTCAGGCTCTCCCTGGCACAGCTCCCAGCACGGCACTCTGCCCTTGTGCCCGAGCCCTTCCCTGTGCTGGGGCTGGCCTGGGGCTTTTCCTGCAGTGGGACCTGCCCTGCTGATGGCACAGGAAAGGCAGTTCCTGCTGGAGCAGGAGGCTCTGCCTGCAATGGCCTCCAACAACTCCAGCGAGGCCCTGCTGACTTCAAAATTGCTGGCTAGAGCACTATATTCTAATAATTGTTATAGCTCCTGAACTGTGGAGGAAATAACTCTGGTTAAGTTCTTTCTTCTAATCATGATTAGAATCAATCAGAGTAATATTTATATAAATCTATCGGGTATTCAGTCATTAATTCTGTGGGACAAATCGGGTTAAAGGTTCAATTCCATCTGTTCAATCCTTTACACCTTTGACAAAGTCTGGGGCTGGGATTGGATCCAGCCACTCCCAGTCTCCTCTCTTTGAAAAAATTTGAGAAGTCTAGGGGTCCTGCAGGAGTTTGAGGATCCATGGTGGCTGTTTCATGTAATATCTGCACCTGATGTATCAGGAGGAGTTTCTCCAATAAAGAAATAAAGCTTTTGCCTGAAGCTCCCTTTGTGCCCATGACAGGATCCCCTTTGAGTGTCTGGGACATCCCAGCTCTTTGGCAGCCTGGGGACTCCTGGGATGTCACCGTGGAGCCCCCGTGAGTGCCTGTGACAGATCGGTGCCTTTGCAGCTCAAGGTGCCCTGGGATGTCACCATGGAATGGCTGTGACTGCCTCTGACCATAGGGCTCTTTACCATCCCCAGAAAGCCCTGGGATGTCTCCATGGGGCCCCTGTCTCTGCCTGTGGCATTCCAGCTCTGGAGCAGCCTGGAGACTCTTGGAAAGTCCCCATGGAACCTCTCTGAGGGCCTGTGACAAATCTGATCCTTAGCAGGCAACCATCACCAGCCTCCTGTTGTTCTGTTCAGTTTCCACAGCAACCATTACCAGGACCCTGTTGCTATGGTCAGTTTCCATGGCAGCCATCAGCAGCCCACTGTTGCTATGGTTGCTTCCCATAGCAACCATCCCCCCCCTGTTACTATGCTCAGTCCCTCAGCAGCTCCATGGAGACCCCATGCCAGGGGTGGTTGCCAGGGAAACCAGCTCAGGCCTGAAGCCAGATCCCGTTGCCATGGCAACCATTGGCAGCCCCATCCCCAGGCTCATGGGATCCCAGAACCACAGAATTGGCTGAGCTGGGAGGGACCCATCAGGATCCTCCAGTCCAACTGCTGGCCCTGCACAGGACACCCCAACAATGCCAGCCTGGGCCTGGCAGCGCTGTCCAAACGCTGCTGCAGCTCAGAGAGCCCTGGAGCTGGGACCCTTCCCTGGGGAGCCTGGGCAGGGCCCCAGCAGCCTCTGGGCAAAAACCTTTTCCTGACATCCAACCTGAGCCTGCCCCGACTCAGCTGCAGCCGTTCCCTCCACTCCTGTCCCTGGGCACCAGAGGGCAGAGGTTCCCACAGCCCCAGCCAGGGACCCGTTCCCAAGGCTGTTGCCATGGCCACCAGGGCTGGGACCAGCTGGGATGCTCGGTTTCCACAGGCTGGGTTTCAGGAATGGGATTCCCCATATTCCTGCCCCCGCTAAAACTGCACTGCCCTCACTGCCCTCTCGCCTCCCATGGAAAGCACAAAAGGCAAAGATCCCAGGCTGGGATAAGAAAAATTTATTGGGAACAGCAATGAGATAAGGAACAAACAGAAATAATATTGATAACAAAAGGGGATAAGAACAACTATTTACAGGGAAAACTAATATATCAACAACAGTCTCTTCTTGGCCATGCATTTCCCCTGCCTGGAAAGGACACCCTTCTCCTCAGAGGGAGAGATACAGAGTCCCTTTCCTGCCCCTGGCAATGACCTGAGGTGGGAGTAAATTTAATGACACGCCCATGGCCAGACCCTCATGTTCTTCCATCCCACATCATGTCTTTGGCAAGGGCAGGAAAAGGGACAGGTGTCTTCCCAGATGGATCACAGGGAAAATGGATCACCAGGGCTGTTCCAAATGTGGGCCCTCCAATGGGGGATGGAGCTGGAGTGGTGCTGGGATGAAGCTGTTCCTGCGTTTGTGGCATTTGCAGGGCTTCCCTTAGTGGCGCCTCCATTGGTGTCTGGTCAAGGCAGAGCTGGTGGTGAAGCTCTTCCCACACTGGGGACACTCGTAGGGCCTCTCCCCAGTGTGGATGCGCCGGTGGGTGATGAGGTGGGACTTTTGCTTGAAGCTTTTCCCACAGTCAGGGCAGGGGAAGGGCCTCTCATCTGTGTGAATCCGCTCATGCAGACGGAGATTTGAGCTGGAATGACACCTCTTCCCACACGTGGGGCACTGGTAGGGCCTCTCCCCAGTGTGGATGCGTCGGTGGGTGACGAGGGCGGAGCTGCAGCTGAAGCCCTTCCCACATTCCCCACATTCGTAGGGCCTCTCCCCAGTGTGGATGCGTTGGTGGGTGACGAGGTGGGAGCTGCAGCTGAAGCCCTTCCCACATTCCCCACATTTGTAGGGCCATTTCCCAGTGTGGGTCATCTGGTGGCTGATCAGGGTGCTGCTCTGTCTGAAGCTCTTCCCACACTCCAAGCACTTGTGGGGCTTCTCCTTATCATGAAGCTGCTCCTGGGCCATCAGCTCCAAGAACTGGCTGAAGCTCTGTCCACCTTCCTGGCTCTGGGTAAGTCTTTCCTTCTCAGAGCACCCTGGGCTGGGTTTGGAGCCCCTCTTCCTGCAGGATCTCTGGGGATTTTCCTCCCCATTAGAATTCTGCACTGTGGAGTCAATCAAAACAGCCTCTTCCATGAGGTTCTGCCAAGGAGATTTTTCCTCCCTGGTCTCCATCATCAACTTTTTGTCTGGGGAAGGAAGGAGAAGGAGAAGATGGGATTTGCCTCCATTCCAAAAGGAAGGGGAAGGAGATCTCACCATTGCATCCCCGGCAGGACGGTCTTGGCAGCAGGGTTGTCCTGCAGCTGGGGTCTGTGCTGGGCTGGGAGATGGATCAGGAGAGAGGGGGAAAGGGGCACTGACTTCCTCCTCACCTGCCCGGGTGTCCTGAGGTTCCTTCCTCTTCCTCGCAGCCTCCTCCTCCATCCAATCAAGGTTTGGGAATTGGAAATCCTGTTCTGGGAAGAAAACAACGGGTGCGCACATTGTCTTTTGTTCCGGGATCTGTGCTGGGCTGGGAGATGGAGCATGAGAGAGGGGCAAATAGGAACTGACTTCCTCCTCACCTGCCCGGGTGTCCCGGGGCTCCTTCCTCTTCCTCGCAGCCTCCTCCTCCATCCAGTCAAGGTTTGGGAATGGGAAATCCTGTTCTGGGAAGAAAACAAAGGGTGCGCACATTGTCTTTTGTTCTGGTTTGAAGGCAAACCTGGGGGAGAGTCTAAGTCAGAATTACAATTTAATAAGAAAATTAAGGTCAAGGCAATGATACAGAAACACTGCCTTAAACTGACAGAGTCAGGAAATAACCTGACACCCTGTTGGTCAGGGTGGTGGCTGCAGTCCCATTAAACGGTGGCTGCAGTCCGGTTGGAGTGATGAAGGTGATTCTGTCAGAGCAGTGATCCCGTAGAAGGGTCTGGTCTTCCTCTGAAGGTCCAGTGGTGGTTATGGAGCTCTTGTCCTCTGGGAATCCAGTAGGCAAGCTGCTCCTGGTTGTAGCAAGGCTCAGCTTATATCCTGGTAGGAATGCTTGGATCCTCCCCCTGGGCGGAGCATCCCACAATGGGATGATGGAATTTTATCAGTCCTGCAGTGACACTCAATGGCCCATTCACAGAAGATATCTCCCCTGGAGGGCGTTATCAGGGCTGAGTCATGGAAGAGATAAAGAACCCTGCCCCACCTGTTTATAGCAGTTGATGAAGATGGGGATTGAAAACCTGCATTTGGTTACATCTTGCATTGCAACCTGAAACAGTGGGGTAATCCCTGCTCAGGGGGTGAACACCACCCCCCTTACCCAAACTGGCTCAGGTGTAAAACCTCCACCCTGGGAAGGGCACACACACAGGGGACAATGTCACACTTGCTCTGCTCCAGGGGAGGTCTCTGTCCCTTGTCACTCATCTTTTCTCTTTCTTTCCATCTCTCTACCTCAGATTTACTGTTCAATAAAATCTATTTTGAATTTGGTCGCGTTAGCACCTTAACTGGGGCAGAGGCATCTCTCTGACAATTTTCCTAACCATATTGCCATATTATTTTGGCGCAGTGAGTTCAGGGCACTGTTCTCTGACCCCAAGTGCCTTTGACAACAGCATGGTTCCTTCCACTGAGGAGGTTATGGTTCTTTCTGGAAGAACTCTTGGAAACTTGGACACAGTCGCTCCTTCCTCCTGGGGAACTTATGGGAGAAATGATGAGGAAAATGGCTTTTATGGGTGGCCAGTGTAAAGAAAATAATTTGTTGTGTTTCCTTATAAAATTGTTAAAATCACTGGAGGAGAGGGAGCAAATGTTACCAGCGAGACTGACAAGGTTCATTCACCCCACAGTGAGGAACACAAGGCGGCTAAAAGTCCCACAAGAAGCCCAGCTCAAGTAGATAAATTTCCGAATAACTCCTGAATTCCCAAGCTTGGGGGCTTCACCAAATGTGACAACCATTTTTCTCTTTATCCCTGTCACCTTTGTGACTGCTACACAGAGCTTTCCATTCCTTTTAATAATCTGTATTGGGCCAAATTTCCACTTTCCTGTTATTGGAACTGGTTAGCAGCTGAGCTGGAGCTGTGCATGAAGCAATGAATATTGGAATTGCCACATCACTGCTTGAATTGTCAGTTTATTCATATTTGGGATTTGTTTGCGCTTTCATCCCAAGTTACTTGTGGGAAGAGCATATATTCTTCAAAGTGATTTTGCAGAGTCAAGTTTGATTTCTATCAAGTTTATTTTGTCCAGTGCACAGAGGATGCTTAAGGGGTCCCTGTGCCTCTCACACTGGGGGATGCTTGGGAGGGGTTTGGGGGGAGTTTTCCTGTCCCTGTCACCCCAGGCCATTCCCCAGGGGTTGTCCCTGTCACCCCAGGCATTTCCTAGGGGTGTCCCTGTCCCTCTCACATCAGGCCATTCCCCAGGGAGTGTCCCTGCCCCTGTCACCCCAGGCCTTTCCCCAGGGGGTCTCCATCATTTTCACCCAGGGAATGCCTGGGGGTTCTCCCTCCCTCTCACCCCTGTGCCAGGGGGTGCTCAGGGCAGTCTCTGTCCCTCTCAGCCCTGCTGTGACCCCACCCAAACATCATCGGGGTCAGAGGGACAGAGACACCCGCAAACCCCCAGAAGGGCTGAACCTGGGAATTGGTTTGGGGCTGAGGATTTAGGAAGGGGCTGGAATTGGGGCTGGGATTGGAGTTGGGGCTGAGATTTGGATTAGAGCTAGGATTGAGGTTAAGGCGAGACATGGGATTGGTTTTAGGGCTGGGGTTGGGATTGGGTCTGGGGCTAGACGAGTCAGGCACTGGGATGAGATTAAATACAGAACTGTGAGTGTGTCTAAACATGGAGTGAGACCGAGACCAGGGTCAGGGTCAGGTTTGGGACTGAGCTCACCCAGAGCGGGACAGAGGGGATGTTACTGCAGGATGTCCCTGGCATCATCCCAGCCCTCCTCAGGCACCTCCAAACATGAGGGGCAGCTGGGTACCCCAAGATCCAGGTGCTCCCACACTGCCCCTCCATACCAGGCGAGCATTCCCTGAGGGCAGCCCTGACTGTGACCCTTGGGGCTCTGGGATCAGCCCTCACATCCCTGTGGGAGCAGCTGCAGACAGTACGAGAGATTTCCCCCCCTCTTTCCAGAGGAAGGGTGAAGCCTGGCTGCCCTTTTCTTCTGGTGCCTCCTCCTCTTCTTAGCTCAGGATGTCAAACTCCCCAGGAGCAGGAAAATCCCCATTCCCTCTTTCCTTGTGGCTGCAGCCTGGAACATCCACCCAGAATGATGGACTTTCTGACAGCCCTGCTGAATGACACTGGCAAGAGGTTTGTGAGAAAGGGAAGAAATTGTATTTTGATAGTAACTAAAAGATGCAAAATTATTCCTTTCTGTTATATTGCTTTTCAGTCAGTTCTGGTCTGTTTTCAGAGTGCCACCTTCTCAGCTGACTGTGTTTGTGCCCTCCTTTCTCTCCTGCCTCTCTTCCCCTGCTCTGTTTCTCTCTCAGGGTCTCCCTTGACCCAGGGCAGCTCACACCAAAGACCGTGCCTGGATTTAATTCCCAATACAGGAGCTACAGCAGCCATGGGTGAAGTTAGGAAGGCTGGCAGTGAAATGCCACTGTAGGATCTTGCTCCACTTGGCTTTTGGCTCCTTCTTGACAGCTTTGCCCTCAAGGGCAGGAACATCTTTTCATAGCTGAGAACTGGAATTCCAGACCCTGGCACTGTCTGCCGTGGATCCCAGAGGGGCATTCCCGAGGCTCCCAGGGTGCTGCTCCTGCCGTGCCTCCCAAGGAGCTTCTCTCCCAAGGGGAGAAGATCCAGCACAGAGCACACAGCAAAGGTGGCTTTGATGGACATTTTCCAGCACCTTCCCCTCTGGAAGCAGAGGGAGGGAGGAAATAGAAGCGAGTCCTGGAAGGACTGGAATGGGAAGGGACCCTTCCATGGATTACGACCCAGCGAGGGAGAGACGCCTCTGCCCCAGTGAAGGAGCGAATGAGAGCGTGGGAATGCAACCGACGATTATTGAACGTGGACTGAACAGAACAAGACATGAGGAGGATAAAGGGAGAGAAAGAAATCGGGAAGAGGTGTCAGAGAACAGAAAGAAACAGGAAAAGGCTCCCGCCTGGACTCCGCAGCTCCCAGGGACACCGGCAGGGCGCAGCGCCCTTCACAATTCCAGCCAATCAGAAGACGTGGTAAACAATTTCCAGCCAACCAGAGCTTTTCTCGCCGATGACTCACCGGTTGCCAGGCGGGCCCGCAGAGCCCAGCGGTCCCGGAGCGGAATTTGGGGCTCGGGCCGGGGGAACGGATCCTCCCCGGGGGGGTCCCCGAGCCCCCTGCCCAGCCCTGGGGCCGATCGGGGGCTCCCCCACCCAGCAGCCGGTGCTGCGGGGCCGCGGGGCAGAGCGGTGGGAAAGGGGGGTCCGGCCTGGGAGCGGAGGAAATGCGGGAGGAAGAGGAGGGAGAGGAGGAGCAGCAGCGGGAGCGGGAGAATCGCGGCGCTCGCAGCGCCCGCACGCCGAGCCTGCAGCACCCCCTGCCCCGGGAGCATCGCCCCCAGCCCCGAGCCGCAGGGGAGGGCGGAGGCCGAGCTCGCCCTGGCTCCAGCCAGGGGTCTCCGGGAGGATTTTTTGGAGAGTGTTCGGAGCCGGCAGATCCCAGACTCGAGCCCCGGATATCTCCGGGCTCCCCAAGAGGAGCTTTTTCGGGGGCAGAGGAGCCGCGATCGCCCCTCGGGAGGGTCCCGGGGGGTCCACGTGGGGATGGCCCGGTACCGACGGGGCGGGACATTGGTTTTGGGGATCCCCGTGAGAGCTGGGACTGTGGAACAGGGGACCCCCGGGACGGGGAGAGGGGAAGGGGTGATACCGGAGCTGGGGGACCCCCGGCAGCCCGGAGATGAGGCGGGGACCGGACCCCCTGACCCTGACAGGGGTGTCCTGGGGTGACTTCATGATGCCCGTACCCCCATCGGTCTGTTTAGCCCAGAAATGAGTTCTGCACCTTTAAGGCTGATTCTGGGTGCGAAGAGGAGGAGGAAGAAGCCGCAGTTTGTTTTCAGAAACTGCACTCACTCCTCTACATTCCAGCTCCTGGATAGACACACAGCAGGACAGAGCTCTCCTTTGCTTTTAGTTAGTTTTTAGCTCGCTGAGGCAGAGAAATTCCCTGGACTGTGGTTTTTCTTTTTCTTTGGAGCTGTTTAAACCTGCTCTGGACTGAACAACCAGCACACCACTGGCAGCTCCTCCCTGAAGCCCACTGGGACGGGCCTGGGCTGAGGCATTTCCAGCGCTGGATGGACTGATAAGAGACTGATAAGGCACTGATAAGACACTGAGTGCACGGAGCTACAACCCAAGGAGGGACTTTCAGAGTTTGTCATCTATTTTGGAGCAGCAAGAGGTTTTATTGCTTAATATTGTTCAGGTTTTGTGCTGGTAAATGCTTTGCCTGTAAAATAACAGGATTTTTCAACTTTTCTCTAAGGAAATATTTTCCGAAACTGGCTGAGGGTGGGGCTGCTGAATCGGCATTCTAGAGGAGACTCCTTTTGGAGATTTTCAACCAAATTTGCCCTAAACCAGAACAGGGTGGTGGAAAGAAGGGGGAACCCCAAGTGGCTGGATTGAGGGGAGGCTGGAGAGGGGGACCTTGGGAGCCCAGAACCTCCCAGAATCCAAAAGCAGGACCCTGGAGAGGAGGGATCCCCAGGACACATGGGATCCCCACCAGCCCGGAGATGGGGGACCAACCATAACCCAAGAGGGATGAGACTGGAAATGGGAAACTCCTGGTGGCTTTTTTTGATTCACTCTTGATTTTTGGACATCAGGTGACTTCTAGAAATGGACGTGGATGGGAGGAGTCCCCAACCCAAGGCATTCCCATTTTGTTTTTTCCCAAACCAGGACTTTCCCCAAACCTTCCCACTGTGACATCCCCCCTGTCCCGCTCTGGGTGAGCTCAATCCCAAACCTGACCCCAATCCTGGTCTCAATCTCACTCCATGTTTAAACACACTCACAGTTCTGTATTATTCTCATCCCAATCCCAAACTCATCTATCCCAACCCCAGCCCTAAAGTTAATCCCATGTCTAGCCTTAACCCCAATCCCAGGCCAAATCCAATCTCAGCCCCAACTCCAACCCCATCCCCAATTCCAGCCCCTTCCTAAATCCTCAGCCCCAAACCAAATCCTAGGTTCAGCCCTTCTGGGGGTTTGGGGGTGTCTCTGTCCCTCTGACCCCGATGATGTTTGGGTGGGGTCACAGCAGGGCTGAGAGGGACAGAGACCCCCCCGGCCTCCCCAGGTGTGAGAAGGTGGGAGAGCCCCCCCAGCCCCGAGCAGCCTCAGCGGTGAGAGGGACACAGAGCCCCTGGTCCCCAGCCCTGCACAGGCATTGCCTGAGGCCAGAGGGATGGAGACCCCCCGAGCATCCCCCAGGGTGAGGGGACAGAGACCCCCGAGCATCCCCTGGGCTGAGAGGGACAGAGACTGCCCCGAGCACCCCCTGGCACAGGGGTGAGAGGGAGGGAACCCCCCCAGGCATTTCCTGGGGTGAGAATGATGGAGACCCCCTGGGGAATGGGCTGGGGTGACAGGGACAGGGACACCCCTGGGGAACGGCCTGGCGTGACAGGGACAGGAAAACTCCCCCCAAACCCCTCCCAAGCATCCCCCAGTGTGAGAGGCACAGGGACCCCTTAAGCATCCTCTGTGCACTGGACAAAATAAACTTGATAGAAATCAAACTTGACTCTGCAAAATCACTTTGAAGAATATTTGCTCTTCCCACAAGTAACTTGGGATGAAAGTGCAAACAAATCCCAAATATGAATAAACCAACATTCCAAGCAGTGATGTGGCAATTCCAATATTCATTGCTTCCTGCACAGCTCCAGCTCAGCCGCTGGCCAGTTCCAATAACAGGAAAGTGGAAATTTGGCCCAATACAGATTATTAAAAGGAATGGAAAGCTCTGTGTAGCAGTCACAAAGATGACAGGGATAAAGAGAAAAATGATTGTCACATTTGGTAAAGCCCCCAAGCCTGGGAATTCAGGAGTTATTCGGAAATTTATCTACTTGAGCTGGGCTTCTTGTGGGACTTTTAGCCGCCTTTTGTTCCTCACCGTGGGGTGAATGAACCTTGTCAGTCTCGCTGGTAACATTTGCTCCCTTTCCTCCAGTGATTTTAACAATTTTATAAAGAAACACAACAAATTATTTTCTTTATACTGGCCACCCATAAAAGCCCTTTTCCTCATCATTTCTCCCATAAAGAAATAAAATTTCTATAAGCTCCATAAGCTCCCCAGGAGGAAGGAGGGATGGTGTCCAAGTTTCCAAGAGTTCTTGCAGAAAGAACCACAACCTAGTCAGTGGAATGAGCCATGCTGTTGTCAAAGGCACTTGGGGTCAGAGAACAGCACCTAAACACACTGTGCAAAAATAATGTCACAGTCTGGTTATGCAAATTGTTAGAGAGATTCCTCTGCCCCAATTAAGGTGCTAACGATACCATATGCAAAATGGATTTTATTGAACAGTAAATGTGAGGTATGGTGATGGAAAGAAAGAGAAAAGACGAGTGACAAGGGACCTCCCCTGGAGCAGGGCAAGTGTGATATTGTCCTCTGTGTGTGGGGGTTTTACACCTGAGCCAGTTTGGGTAAGGGGGGTGGTGTTCACCCCCTGAGAAGGGATTACCCCACTGTTTCAGGTTGCCATGCAAGATGTAACCAAATGCATGTTTTCAATCCCCATCTTCATCAACTGCTATAAACAGGTGGGGCAGGGTTCTTTATCTCTTCCCTGACTCAGCCCTGATAACACTCTCCAGGGGAGATATCTTCTGCAAATGGGCCATTGAGTGTCACTGCAGGACTGATAAAATTCCATCATCCCATTGTGGGATGCTCCGCCCAGGGGGAGGATCTAAACATTCCTACCTGGATATAAGCTGAGCCTTGCTCCAACCAGGAGCAGCTTGCCTACTGGATTCCCAGAGAACAAGAGCTCCATAACCTCCACTGGACATTCAGAGGAAGACAAGACCTTTCTGCAGGATCACTGCTCTGACAGAACCACGTTCACCTCTCCCACAGGACTGCAGCCACAATTTAATAGAACTGCAGCCACCACCCTGACCAACAGGGTGTCAGGTTATATCCTGACTCTGTCAGTTTAAGGCAGTGTTTCTGTATCATTGCCTTGATCTTCACTTTGGTTTAGAATTGCAATTTTGGTTTAGACCCTTTCCCAGGTTTTCCTTCAAACCTGTACAAAACTCAATGTGGTCATCCCTTGTTATTGGCCCAAAAGAGGATTTCCCATTTCCAAACCTTTGCCAGATGGAAAAGGAGGCTGTGAGGAACAGGAAGGATCCCAGGACACCCGGGCAGGTGAGGAGGAAGTCAGTGCCCCTTTCCCCCTCTCTCCTCCTCCATCTCCCAGCTCAGCAGGGCCCCTGGCTGCAGAACAACCCTGCTGCCAACACCATCCTACCGGAGATGCACTGGGGGGATCTCGTTCCCCTTCCCTCTGGCACGGAGGCAAATCCCGACCTCTCCTAGTCTTTCCTCCCCCACACAATAAGCTGAGGATTGGGACCAGGGAGGACAAATCCCCACAGCAGAACGTCAAGGAAGAGGCCATGATGAGTCACTCCAGGGCACAGGAATCCAACGGGGAGGAAAATCCCCACAGATTCCATAGAAAGAGAGGCTGCAAACCCAGTCCGGGGTGCTCTGAGGAGGAAAGACCCTCGTTTAGCCAGGAAGGTGGACAGAGCTTCAGCCAGAGCTCAGAGCTGGTGGTCCATGAGCAGCTTCATGATGGGGAGAAGCCCCACAAGTGCTTGGAGTGTGGGAAGAGCTTCAGGCAGAGCAGCACCCTGATCAGCCACCAACGCATCCACAAGGGGGAATGGCCCTACGAGTGTGGGGAGTGTGGGAAGGGCTTCAGCTACAGGTCAGAACTCATCAGGCACCAACGCATCCATACTGGGGAGAGGCCCTACGAGTGTCCCCAGTGTCAGAAGAGGTTTCGGACCAGCTCCAATCTCCTCCTGCATGAGCGGATTCACACGGATGAGAGGCCCTTCCGCTGCCCTGAGTGTGGGAAGGGCTTCAAGCAAAACTCCCACCTCATCACCCACCAACGCATCCACACCGGGGAGAGGCCCTACGAGTGTCCCCAGTGTGGGAAGAGCTTCACCGATAGCTCTAACATGAGAAAACACCAACGGAGGCACCACTAAGGGAAGCCCTGCGAGTGCTCCAGCTGCAGGAGGAGCTTTGTGAACTGCTCCAGCTTCATCCCCAATGGAGGTCTAACGTTGGGAAGAGCGCGGGTGATCCATGTTCCCTATGATCCATGCTGGGAAGACAACTGCCCCAATACCTTACCCTGTCAATGACATGGTGTAGACCTGAAGAACATGAGGGTCTTTCCATGGCCCTGTAATTACATTCACTCTCACCTCAGGTCATTGCCAGGGGCAGGAAAGGGACTTTCTCTTTCCCTGAGGAGAAGGCTGAAATTTCCAGGAAGGGGATATATGTTGTTGGAAAGAGCCAGGAAGTTGTTTTGTAGTTTTTCCTGTAAACAGTTTTATTTATCCCTTCTGTTATCAATATTGTTAATGTCCCATTTGTTCCTTATCTCGTTGCTGTTCCCAATAAATTGTTCTTATCCCAGCCCAGAATCTTTGCCTTTTGTGCTTTCCATGGGAGGCAGGAGAGCAGCAAGGGCAACGTGCTTTTAGCAGGAGCAGGAAATTGGGGAATCCCATTCCTGAACCCCAGCCCGTGGAAATCGAGCATCCCAGCTGGTCCCAGCCCTGGTGGCCATGGCAACAGCCTTGGGAGCGGGTTCCTGGCTGGGGCTGTGGGAACCTCTTCCCTCTGGTGCCCAGGGACAGGAGTGGAGGGAACGGCTGCAGCTGAGTCGGGGCAGGCTCAGGTTGGATGTCAGGAAAAGGTTTTTACTCAGAGGCTGCTGGGGCCCTGCCCAGGCTCCCCAGGGAAGGGTCTCAGCTCCAGGGCTCTCTGAGCTGCAGCAGCGTTTGGACAGCACTGCCAGGCCCAGGCTGGCATTGTTGGGGTGTCCTGTGCAGGGCCAGCAGTTGGACTGGAGGATGCTGATGGGTCCCTCCCAGCTCAGCCAATTCTGTGGTTCTGGGATCCCATGAGCCTGGGGATGGGGCTGCCAGTGATTGCCATGGCAATGGGCTCTGGCTGCAGGCCTGAGCTGGTGTCCATGGCAACCACCCCTGGCATGGGTTACCATGGAGCTGCCATGGAAACTGACCATAGCAACAGGAGGCTCGTGATGGTTGCCATGGAAACTGACCATAGCAACAGGAGGCTGGTTGTGGTTGCCATGGAAACTGACCATAGCAACAGGGTCCTGGTGACGGTTGCCTGCTTGTGATCGAATTTGTCACAGGCCCTCAGAGAGGTTCCATGGGGACTTTCCAAGAGTCTCCAGGCTGTTCCAGAGCTGGAATGCCACAGGCAGAGACAGGGGCTCCATGGAGACCTCCCAGGGCTTTCTGGGGATGGTAAAGAGCCCTGTGGTCAGAGGCAGTCACAGCCATTCCATGGTGACATCCCAGGGCACCTTGGTCTGCAAAGGCACCGATCTGTCACAGGCACTCACAGGGGCTCCACGGTGACATCTCAGGAGTTCCCAGGCTGCCAAAGAGCCAGGATGTCCTAGACTGTCACAGGGGTTTCTGTCATGGGCACAGTGGGTGCTTCAGGCAAAAGCTTTATTTCTTTATTGGAGAAACTCCTGCTGGGACCTGAGGTGCAGACAGTACACCAAACAGCCGCCATGGATCCTCAAACCCTTGCAGGGCTCCTAGACTGCTAAAATTTCTTCTAAGAGAGGAGACAGCTGGGATTCCCTTCTAAGGAGGGAACAGCTGGATCCAATCCCAGCCCAAGAATTTGTCAAAGGTTTATGTGTAAAAGATTGGACAGGTGGAATTGAACTTTAACCCAATTTGTCCCACAGGATTAACGATGGAATACCAGATATATTTATATAAATACAGCTCTGATTGATTCTGATCATGATCGGACAGAAAGATTTTAACCCGAGTTATTTACTCCACAGTTCAGGAGCTTTATCAATTATTAGAATATAGTGCTCTAGCAAGCAATTTTGAAGTCAACAGATTGGTCTATGACATCAGAGAGTTTGTTGTGGAAGTCACTGAGCAGCTACAGCATCATAGAGGGGATTCTGTGACATCACAGAGCAGGCTGTGGCACCATGACATGGCTGGATGACATCATAGAGCTGGCTGTGAGGTTCAAAGTATGTGCTGTGACAATAAAGAGTGCCAGTATGATGTTGGAGATTTTTTCAGAAATGGCTTGGAAGGCAGCTGTGCGGGACAGGTTCTCACAGCCTGTTTCTGTAAACAGCAGAAGTTCTCAGGTTGTTTTTAATTACAAGTAAAAGTGACAAACATGAAGACCTTGAGAACCTTGCATACCAGAGTTCTCAGGCAGTTTTCTCATGACAAATAGATATTCTATCTTTGGCTGTTTTGGGAAAGCAAAAATAATTTTGAGAACCCAGATCTTGGTATTGGAAACATAAGGAGGGGTTGGTGTGTTATCTCTGACCTGTTGTGAGCTCGGGTTTACAATATGCATGAACTTAATTAACACGGTTATAAAAAGTGACTGATGGAGTGAATAAACGGAGTCAGATGCTGATCAATAAGGGTGGATCTCTCCCTCCGACTTCAATAGTATGACATCACAGAAAAGGTCTCGTGGCATCACTGAGGGGTTTGTGACATCACAAAGCTGTCTGACATCATAGTGTGAGGCAATAGAGCAGACTCTGCCATCATCGAGGGTGGCTCTGTGACATCAGAGAGTGGGTTGTGACATCACTGTGTGGCTGTGTAACATCATAGAGCAGGTTGTGACATCACAGAGACTTCTGTGACATCACAAAGCAGATGTAGCACATCATAGGGTGACATCTCATAGTTAGCTGTGTGAGATCTCAGGGGCTTTGTGACAACCCAGAGTGGGCTGTGACATCACTGGTGGCGGTGTGACATTGCAAAAGAGCTGTGTGACATCACATGGGCAGTGTGAGATCACATGGGCAGTGTGACATCACAGGGGCTGTGTGAGGTCACTGGGGAGGTCACTCTGCCCCGGCCCCCCTCACAGTTCCCCCCAGAGCAGTCCAACCCTGCTCGTGCACAGCGGGGTCCCCTGTCCCACCGGGTCCCCCCGGCCCCGGCCCCGCAGCCTCCCCCAGAGGATGTTCCACGAGATCGACCCCAGAGCCTGACACGGGGACGGGGGGCCGGGGCCCTGGGGGTGGCACAGGGGGACAGGGACCCCCCCAGCAGCGTCCCTGTGTCCCCCAGGCCAGAGCCTGGGCCAGGGCTCCTTCACTCTGCTACCAACGAGGCCTTGAGAGCGCTGAAAAAATCCCCAGCAAGGGATCAGCAAAAACCAGATTTAATATTAAGGGACAGCAGCACAAAGTTCCTTGGCAAGAGTCACTCTGCTCCTGACTGGACACTTCAGGCACACCAGGGAAACAAAGGAACGACAAAACCAAACAAAATACAGGCAATCAAACCAGAAATGAGCTGAGAACTGTCCCAGTGTGTGTGAGACACAAGGAAAGTGAGGGCAAGGATAAAATGAATAAAGAAATAAAAACTAGACAGAGGTCAAACTTAACAGGACTTCAGTGATACCTTAACCTTAACTGATACCTTCAACTTCACAATTTGGCAAAAGAACAGCACTTAACAGTATCTAACCTAACTTATAACCAATGACTTAAGGATTTAATAGTGGAATAACATTAAACAATATTCAACTTAGCTTATAACATAGTAAACTTTGCAAAAAAAAACCCCTCTTAATACCATTTAACTTAACTTATTTGCCATGATGTAACCTTACTTACAGGCCTGACAGACTCAGCTATCCCAGGCACTCAAACCCCTCAGAGAGCAGCATTTCTGCCACATTTCCCCAGCACAGGCACTCCTGTGAGCACAAAGACACAAAGTGTCAGTGCAAGGCCCCTGTGAGCAATTCCCCTGATGGCAGGGAATGCTCACTGTGGATCCTTTGGCATCTCCCCAGCAAAGGGCAAAGGGTTGAGCCTGGAGGAGTGGGGGGATCGGCCCAGGCTCTGTGGTTGTTCAGGATCCCCGAGTGCAGCAAACGGGAGAGTTCCCGGCTGGGAGAGGCCCCACTCAGAGGGAGTCGCTGGCCCAGGAGAGCTCCAAGGGCTCCTTTTGGAGCGCTGTTGGCAGGGCCCCAAGAGAGGGCCTTCAGTCCCAGCAATGACTCATCCTGGCCGCACTTGGCACCAACAGCTTTCTTTGGCAGTGTGAGAACAGGGATGTTGTGCCATGGAGGGAACAGAAACAGTTCCCAGGGCTGCTACTAAAGGAACCAGGAGCTGGTTGGGCAGCAGCAGTGCCTGGAGCAGACAGTGTTTGTGATGAGCGGCAGAGGAGCTCAGCCCAGGGGCTGTTGGCCAAGGCCGAGGCCCAAGGAGCATTTCTCAGCTGGCAGGGTGGCCTGAGAAGTGGAGAGGGGGAAAGGCAGCAGCACAGGGCCATGGAACCCGTGGGACCATTGTCACACTGTGGAGCTCTGTGAGACCAAGGGACCATTGTGATACTATGGAGCCTCATGGAATCATGGAGAGCGCTGTGACATTGCTGGGCCTCATGGAACCAAGGGGATCGTGCTGATACTGTGGCTCCATGGAATGTAGGGATCATTGTGATACAGCAAGACCCCATGGAGCCAAAGGTCCATTGTGACATTGCAAATCCTTATGTAGTCATGGAGAGGCCATTGTGACACTTCACAGCCTCATGGAACCAAGGAGCCGTTGTGACACTGTGGGGCACCATGGAGCCAAGAAGCTCATTGTTATACTGAGGGGACTCATGGAATCATGGACATCATTGTGACACTATGAGGATCCATGGAATAAGCAAAGCATTGTGACACTGTGAGGCCTCATGGGGCCAGTGAGGCCATTGTGAACGTGGGGGTCACCACAGAACCAAGAGCACTATTTTGATACTATGGGGCCTGGTGAAAACAAGAGGCCTTTGTGACACTGCACAACTGCATGGAGCCAAAGGTCCATTGTGACATTGCAGGGCCTCCTGTCATCAATGGACCATTGTGAGACTGTGGAGCCAAAATGAGACCATTGTGACACTGCAAACCTCCAGGGTCTAAAGATCCATTGTGACATTGCAGGGCTCATGGAACAGAGGAGTCCTGTGACATTGTGGGGCCTGGGGAACCATGGAGACCATTGTGACACTGCAAGGCCTCAAGGAATTAGTGGGACCATTGTGAAACCTGGGAGCCACTGTGACACTGTGGGATCCCATCGAACAAGGGGTCCATTGTGACATTTCAGGTCTTCTTGTAATCAAGGAGCCATTGTGGCAGTGTGGAGCCCCACAGAACCAAGGCACCATTGTGACACCTCAGGGCCCCATAAAAACAAAGGAATACAGTACAGGTCTGGCTGGTTTGACCTCCCAAGAGGTCAGGCTGACCTTGGCATGTTGAGGGTCTCATCCACTATTCAAACAGTGGTGCTCCGTGCTTTCCTTCCTATGGAAAAGATCTGACATTCTGCTCCAGGCACGTATGGCCAGAATTGGAGTTTCACCTCCAAATTTCCTTATATCCAGGGATTGTTCCCATAGGAATATTGCCAGGACAAGTCTGGCTGGCAGTGGTTTCATGAGGGTCACCTGTCATCTGTTCCCAAAACACTTGGCAAGATTCTGTGCTTTCCTTCCTATGGAAAAGAGCTGTCCTCCTCAGCCAGGTGCCCATGGGCAGAATTGGGATTTCACATCCAACATTGTCTTACTGTGGCAGACTGGAGAAGATTTTTGGCTTGAAACTTTTAGTGTGGGGGGGAGGAAGGGGCAGGTCCAGCCCTGCCCCGCCTGGGACTCCAATCCCCCCAGAGCCTCCATCCCAGCCCAGCAGTGTCTGCCAGTCCCTGGCACAGCACAGGCAATGCCCCACAGCCACCTCTGCAGCCCCCAGGCCAGATCCTGAGGGACCAAATGAGCCCAAGGCCCAGCTGGGGGAAGGGCCCAGGTATATCAAGGGGTATTGAAGGCTGATCACAAGGCAAGCACACATCTGGATCCTGAATCCGCTTGGAATTTCCATCTGAACACTGCTGGAATCCAGGAGGTGGTAGCTGTCTGTGTGCTTCTTGGTATCTTTTTGGTCTTTCTCTTTCTATGTCTTCTTCTTCTGTATCTGTGCTCCTGCAAATTTTGATTAACATTAAGTTAACCAGGCTTAGAGTGTGAAGTTGAATGGGCCAAGTCATGGTTTTTGAGAAGTGTTTTTGTTGATCAAATATCTGCCATATTTTGACATAGAAGAGTTTTAAAAAGTAATAAAAGTAAATCCATAAATAATTAACTGAAACGAAAACCCACCACGCTCATCAATACATTAATTAAGAAATCTCAAGATTAGAAAAATCTTAAATTAACAAACCAAAAACCACTACAGTGTCATAATAAATCTTTTGGCAAAGCTTGTCTGATTTTCTAAAATTGCCAGTAAAGGCTGATTTGTTGTTTTGAGCTCCTGAGAATCTCTTGTTGGTTCCTTAAGAGAGTCCATCTCATAGTACACAAACAATTGTAATTTCTTTTAAATATCTCATTGAGAGAGTTGTTTTTTAGTGGATGGGAGCAGGGCTTGTCCGTCCTGCTTGGTCCAGCCCAGGCAGGGCTTTCCCAGCCACATTCCACACTCCATTTCCCAGCTGGAGCCGCTGGTGCCTCTGAGTTGTGCTGCCCCAGCCCCAGGGACGCTCTCCTTGTCTGCCCATTCCCCCACGGTCTCTGGGCAGGGATGGCCTCAGTGGGGGCTGCTGACATCCTCAGCACCTTGGAGGCTGCTGCTGAATTTTCCTGCTCCAGAGGCTTGTTCAGCCTTCAGCTCTTCAGTGCAGGAATTCAGTGTCCCAGGGCTCATTAACATCCAGAACACCTTAACAAGCCAAGCCTCTGGGAATATTTTGATTAAAGTTACAAAATGTTTTGTAGTTAAGTAGCTCTCAGTAGTGTATTCAAAGTGAATACATGATATTTGAAAAGACAGCCAGAAAATATTTTTTTAGGTCAAGTTTAGTTTAGTTTCCTGTTAATTTATTGATATGTGCAGTCTCCTATTGACACTGAATCCATGTACCTCCTCATGCAGTATGAATAGATATGAAAATCAAGGCCCTTCATGGCTGACAATCAATCAGACTCTGTCCCTACCCCCACCCCACCATTTCCCCCATCCAAGCCCTGGCACTCAGAGCAGCCTTGTGCAAATCTGAGCTCCCTCCAGCCCAGGCTGCACCTGCAGCTTTCAGCTCCTTGGCTCCAACTCCCACCTACTTTCCTTGGAGAAGGAGCTGCCTGAGACACAGAGAGATGTTCATTTCTTGTCAGCCAACAAAGCCAAGGGAAGGCACAGCTCCATCAAATGCAAAAGTCACTCCTCTGCTGGATATTAAATCCACTTTCCACAGCAGACAGCCTGAGAGCAATGGAAAACACCTTCTGTGCCCAGTACAGATCCCAAGGTCCCCCCAAACCCTCCCTGCCCCAATTCTGCCCAGATTTGCTCTCGGCACGCACGAGTCACAGGCTGAAATCAGGAGCTCCCTCCATGCCCAGAGGGAGGAAAAGAGAGAAAGGGGATGAAGAGCTCTCCTGCGCAGAGCCAAGGTCCAAGTGCAGCCCCTGCAGTGGGAACCACAAATCATCAGGTTTGTGTCCTTTGCGGTCACGGATTTTTGACACTCAGAGGCACAGGAAGGTTTCTTGCCAACAAAAACAAGTTGAACATTTGAACAGTTTAATAACCATCAGCTCTTCTCTCAGCTCACTGGGATCTCCCAGCAGCATGTGACATGTCCCATATCCCCCAGGGATTTCCATACAGGAACAGTTTTAGATAAGGACAAAAGAATAAACAATTCTGTGGTAAATGTAAACATAATTGAGGTGATGATTATTTATATGTTTATCTGAACTTCAGAAATATTGGTCAACTTCTTGCACCTCAAAGCATTAAACCAGTCAAATGAGAGGTTGTCATGGTTTGACACTGGCACAATGCCAGTGCCCCCATGAAAATACCCTCTCCCTGGTTTCTGCTGTGAGATGTGACCAGGAATAAGCCAAGCAGGCTCCAACTTTGAAATAAAGAAAACTTTATTAACTAAACTACAAGTAAAAAGAAACACACAGGGAAAATGAAAACCTTACAAATACATTTCCTCCTCCCCCACCAAATTTCCAATATGTTTATCCTTCAAATCACCGACTCTCGGCCCATCACGACCCTGTAGATAATCAATTCTCAATTCATCAAGAGGAGAGGAGTCCCTCTTGTGCCATAGTGACCTCTTCCTTTCATGTCCAGTGCTTTCACCACTGAACATGAACCAGAGATGCTTCTAGGGTCGTCTTTTAAGGATGTTTTGTCTCAATCCAAAAAGAGCGCAGTCTCAACTTAGGGACACCTGTCCCCCCCAAATTTCACCCCCTGGGGCCAAGGGGTACCAACACTGAACCCTCTTGTTTCTGAACCATTGCCTCCCCCTGGATGCAGTCTCTGTGTCACAAGGCACATGGTGCTGTCCATGGCTATACAAGAAGAGTCCAGCAAGCCACTCCATTATCTCTTCACACCTAAGATTCTTCTCTATTCTTCCAACATCTCTCACTGGCCCAGACCTCCATCACACTTGCCCATTTCCTTCTTCATCTTCCACTATATCTCTCTTCTAGAAAAGGTTAATATTCTATGAAGTTTTCATTGTCCAAAAAGGGGTCAAAACTCCCACAAGCGGCCGGATGCCTTCTTGCTGCAAAACCCACCCCCTTCTCCGCAGGTCGGGCTGTGCCACCAACACATGATATCAAATTTCAAGGTAACAGTCCCAAGCAGCAACTCTCTCTCTCTCTGTCTCTCGGGAGGGGGCTGCCCGATACATCCCAGTGCTTCTCTCGCTTCCATCCTTGAGCCAGGCCTACCTCCCATATCTGTCCAAGGCCTGGCCTACTTCACGGCCGCTTGGCTTTCCCCTCCCCCCGCCCAGCCGACAGCTAGGATGGGGGGAGAGATTCGAACTCTTTTCTGCTGGAAACCCAAGAGAGCTTCCCAGTGGAGTGCTCTGCTTTTTGACCCCTGTGTTCTCACAGGCGTATCCAATGTCCTCAGTGGCCACACCAGGTGCCAATATTCAATTCTGGGCCAGCCTCTGTGAGCCCAGCCCAACTCCCTGCAAGCTCTGCCAGCTGCCCTGAGCTCTGGGCAGCACCAAGAGCCTCTCCCCAGCCCAGCCCAGCTGTTTCTGGCCCCACAGCTCTGCTCAGGCCAGGCTGCTCTGGGCACTGCCCCACGGCCTCAGCCCCTGGCAAGGGCACAGCAGCAGCTGCAGCTGCCCAGGACTCAGCCCCAACCATGGGGGAAGGGGCTTGGCCAGGGCCAAAGGAGGCTCCCTGGCTGCCCTGCTCCCCTCGGGCTGAGGTGCTGAGAGCTCTGCAGCCCCTGCTGCCATCCCATCTGCCCAGGGCAGCACAAGAGCCGCGGCCTTGGGGCCCTCAAGAGCTGCTCCTGCTCCAGGCCCAGGGCCCATCCCAAAGCTGGGGCAGCCACAAAGCTGTGCCCATTTCTGTTTATTGCTGCTCTGATGGGGATGGATCCTCAGCCACTTGGAGTTTGCTGTTGAATTTTACTTCTCTAGAGGCCTCTTCTTTCTTGAGCTCTTCAGTTTAGGAATTTAGTGACAAAGGCTCATAAAAAATAGTTCAAAACAGTCAAACAAGAAAAACACTTGGGAATAATTTAAGTTTCAAATTCTTCTGTGGTTAATTAGACAAATTTCAGAAGTGTATTGAAAGTGAATCTGCTATATTGAAAAAAAAAAACCAACAGAGGCAATTGTTTTGACAATTATTCTTTCCTGTTCACAGACTGCTATCAGCAATGTCCACTTGATATTGACCCCCAGTACTTTCTAATGCAGTCTGAACAGATATGAAGATCAAGACCCTTTATGGCTGACAATCAATAACACTTTGTCCCCGCTCCCTCCCCACCATTTCCCTCATCCAACCCCTGGCCCTCCTATGGATCAGGAATGGTGTGGCCAGCGGGAGCAGGGCAGGGATTCTTCCCCTGTGCTCAACACTGGTTGGGCAGCAGCTCAAGTGCTGTGTCCAGTGCTAGGCCCTCGATTTAGGAAGGACATGGAGGGGCTGGAGCGTGTCCAGAGAAGGGCAACAAGGCTGGGGAGGGGTCTGGAGCACAAGTCCTGGAGGAGCAGCTGAGGGAGCTGAGGTTGTTTATCCTGGAGAAGAGGAGGCTCAGGAGAGACCTCATCACTCTCTACAACTCCCTGACAGGAGGGTGCAACAAAGTGGGCGTCAGACTCTTTTCCCAGGGAACAGTGACAGGACAAGAGGACACAACCTTCAGCTGCACAAGGGGACGTTCAGGCTGGACATTAGGAAATATTCTCCTCACGAAGGGTGATTGGGCATTGTAATGGGCTGTCCAGAGAGATGTGTGAGTCACCAACTCTGGAAGTGTTTAAGGAAAGACTGGATGTGGCACTTAGTGCCATGGTCTGGGTGACAAGGTGGTGTTGGGTCCCCGGTTGGACTTGATGCTCTCCAAGGTCTTTTCCAGCCTGGTTGATTCTCTGATGATTGCGACAGTGCAGGGGCCTGGGGAAGCAAGGGACCATTGTGACACTGCAGGGCCTGGTGGCACTAAGAGGACCATGGTGACAATGTGTACAACATGGCAGCCCAGAGCCATGGGGCCATTGTGACACTGTGGGTCTGAATGGAAGCAAGGAGTCCATTGTGACAGTCTGGGTCCTGCTGGAACCACAGAGGCCACTGTGACTCTGCAGGGCCTTGTGGAACCAAGGGGCCACTGAGCCGCTGCAGAACCAAGGAGACCCTTGGGAGAGGCTGAGGATAATGGAATCAAGGGGCCATTGCTCCATTACAAGGACTCTGAGAACTGAGGGAACAACTGTGACACTGTGGTCCCCTGTAGAACCAAGGGTCCCTGGTGACACTGCAGGATCTTGTGTCACCAGGGCTCCATTGTGACACTGCAGCACCAAGAAATTAATTGTGGCACTCTGAGGCCTCAGGGAACCAAGAGGCCACTGGGACCCTGCAGAGCCTTGTGGAAACATGCAGAGCATTGTGACAGAGCAGGACCTGGTGTCATGATGAGGCCATTTTGACACTGCAGGGCCCCATGAAACCAAGGGGCCAGTGCTGCTCCTCAGGGACTCCTGGAATGAAGGAAACATGTTGGACACCGTGGTGGCCCTTGGGACCAAGAGGCCATTGTGACACAGTAGAACAAAGGAGAGCATTGCTGCACTGCCAGACCTCATGGAACCAAGGATGGATTTTGACACTGCAGGGCCTAGGGATCCAAGAGTCTTTGTCAAACTGAGGGTTCCCAAGGAACCAAAGGGACATTGTGACAGTGGGAGGCCTCATGGAATCATGGAGACCATTAGGACACTTTGGGGCCTCATGGAACCCTGCTGACTCCAAGTTGGCTTGGAGTGTTGATCTACTGGATGGTAGGAGAGCCCTGCACAGGGACCTGGACAGGCTGGATCCAGAAGCCAAATCCAAAAAGTGATGTTTAACAAGTCCAAGTGCCAGGTCCCTCACTTTGGGCAGCCCCTTGCTGGGCCAAACAACCCCTGCAGCACTACAGGCTGGGGACAGGGTGGCTGGACAGTCACATGGACAACTTTTGGCTGTTTACGGGGGTTTTCTGTGCTGAGCATTGGCCTGGACGTGTTCTTGAGAGAGCCTGGGCAAGGAGTCTGGAGCCCCCAGGCCCTGGGCTGAGGTGTCAGCGCTGCCCCAGCAGTGCCCATGGCCTGTCCCTACTGCAGCCCCGGCACTGCCACTCCCAGGACTGTGCCCGGCCCCAAGAGCACTCAGGCCCTGCAGCAACACCAGGGCCACCAGGGCAGCGGGGCAGGGCCACGGCAGCAGCACTGGCAACACCAAGTGCTGCTGCTGCTGCTGGGCACAGCTGCTGGGCCAGCACTGATCTGCCCCCAACTCTGCACACAGACATTGCTGCTGCAGCTCCAGAGAAGGCTACAAAATGGCATCTCTGCAGAAAACTTTGCTGGGAGATCCTTTAGTTCCTTTAAAGCCACCAAGAGCACAGCTCCCCATTGAAACAGGCTGTGGGCACAGGGAAGGTGGAGAGAAACACAACGAGAAATGCCACAAACAATGACATTTATTTGTAGATAATAAGAAAAAACTAAAACAAAGAAAAAGAACTTCCAAAATGAAACCAACAAGAAGTATCCAAGATGAATTTTATTACATGTAATTTGCAGAAATTTGCCATCAGTTTATTGTTTCTGAAAGCATCCAGTCATCAGTCTCCAAACTGCAGCCTTGAGCTCCTGGTTCCTCAGGCTGTAGATGAGGGGGTTCAGGGCTGGAAGCACCACCGAGTACAGAACTGACACTGACATATTAAGTGATGGGGAGGAGATGGAGGGGGGCTTCAGGTGAGCAAATGTTCCAGTGCTGATAAACAAGGAGACCACGGCCAGGTGAGGGAGGCAGGTGGAAAAGGCTTTGTGCCGTCCCTGCTCAGAGGGGATCCTCAGCACAGCCCTGAAGATCTGTACATAGGAGAAAACAATGAACACAAAACAGCCAAATGATAAACAAAGGCTAACTACAATGAGCCCAAGTTTCCTGATGTTTGAGTGGGAGCAGGAGAGCTTGAGGATCTGGGGGATTTCACAGAAGAACTGGCCCAGGGTATTGCCATGGCACAGGGGCAGGGAAAATGTATTGGCTGTGTGCATGACACCATTGAGAAAGGCACTGGCCCAGGCAGCTGCTGCCATGTGGGCACAAGCTCTGCTGCCCAGGAGGGTCCCGTAGTGCAGGGGTTTGCAGATGGACACATAGCGGTCGTAGCACATGATAGTAAGGAGGGAAAGCTCTGCTGAGATGAAGAACAGAAAGAAAAAGAGCTGTGCAGCACATCCTGAGTAGGAGATGATCCTGGTGTCCCAGAGGGAATTGTGCATGGCTTTGGGGACAGTGGTGCAAATGGAGCCCAGGTCGCTGAGGGCCAGGTTGAGCAGGAAGAAGAACATGGGCGTGTGCAGGTGGTGGCCGCAGGCTATGGTGCTGATGATGAGGCCGTTGCCCAGGAGGGCAGCCAGGGAGATGCCCAGCAAGAGGCAGAAGTGCAGGAGCTGCAGCTGCCGCGTGTCTGCCAATGGCAGCAGGAGGAAGTGCCTGATGGAGCTGCTGTTGGACATTTGCTGTGCCTTGCCATGGGGACCTGTTCATGGAGAAAGGACAGGGACAAGTCAGCAGACGCTGCTTTGAGCCAAACCTGAGCCATTACCTGCAGACTGTCGCACTTGGACACACCTAGCCTTGTTCTTGCTCTGGTACAACCTTCACCCAGGTCCATACCTGAGCTCCAGTTGTCCGGGCTGAGTGTGCAGGAGCAGCCAGGCCTGTGCCTGGAGGCTCCCGAGGAGCCATCTCTGCCCCATTGCCCTGGGCTTGTGGCCATGGGGCAGAGGGATGAGGATGGATATTCAGGATTTTTCAGGGAATCACTCCTAATGTGGACAGGCTTGGTAGCGTCTGCACTCCCATTTCGAAAGGAAATAGATGGCAGGAGTTGGTTTTAGGAATTGTTTTCCTACCCACACATCATTCCTGGCTCTCTGAGGACAGAAAACCCCAGCATTCTTGCTGCACTCAGAGTTTGCCACTGAGAGATGGGAGAGCCAAAGGATTACCTGTGACTCAGGGAAGTTGAGGGGTTCCATGGGCTTGTTCCCAGCTGCCCTGGCTTTGCACCTTTGGCTGCAATGAGAGCACAATCACACTCCTGGGTCACCCTGGGATAAACCAGACCCTGCCCAGAGCAGAGGAATCCCTGAATGTCTCACCCTCTCTAAAGGTCTCTGGGCAAGGCCTCAGCACCCCCTTGTGCCAAGGACACTCACGGCTCCCTTGGCAAACCCAACAGCATTTCCTCAGCTGTGGCAGCTCTGCCCTTCCCCGTGGGACATTCAGGGAACTCCCAGAGGCTCTGGCACAGATTTGCACTCAGGAGGGCAGCTCAGAGCTGGGAAGGGACAGCAAGGAGATCCCCGGCTGTGCCCAGGATGGGATCTCAGGGAGGGGGCTCAGCTCATTCCCCTTTCCCATGGACTGCTTTGTCCACAGCCCCACAGGTGCCAGGGAAGCTTGGACACCCCATTCCAATGGACAGCCCTTCCTGGCAGGAATGCCAAGGGCAGTGCCTGACTCAGCTGCTGCAGATGCCAGAGCCTCCCTGAGAGCAGCAGATAACAGTGACAATATCAGGGCAGTGCAGAAACAAGAGAAGATGTTGTGGTACTGTGCCTGAGAGGGCAGGGCAGAGACAGCCGGGCACTCAGGACAGTGTTCCTGTGCCCAGCTGTGCCTGGCACCTCCCACAATCCAACCGTGCCCTCATCCTGCCCCCAGCACTGCTCTCTTCAGCCCCCTCTCCTTCCCTGAGCATCTCCCTGGGCCTGGACATTCCCTCCTGAGAGGAGCCTTGTCCCTGCCAGCACTCACAGAGCCCATCCCAGCCTGTGTGCCCTGGCTGGGGCCCTACAGAAACCTGCCTGTGTGCAGGGCCCTGGCTGGGGCAGGCTCTGTGTGCAGCTGGGCAAGGGCAGCTCAGGAGAGCCCTGCTGGGCCCTGCAAAGGTGATGCTGCTGCTGTCCAGGGCTGAGGAGTAGCTGAGGGCCTTTGGGAGGCTCCCAGCAGAGAGACTGACCACCCTAAATTACAGTTCTGGAGTCTCTGTAAATGTTCAAACATTCCTTTGATGATCCTGTGTGTCCCTTTCAACTCAGAATGTCCTGGGATTCTGGGATTACAATTCCTGTTCTTCTTCTCTTATCCCCTTGTTTTTTATAATCAAAAGAGAAAAAAAAACCCCTTGCAACAGTGTTAGAAGAGTAAAGTAAAAACCAGACATTTATTGGATGCTTCCAGGTGTCCCACTGGGGATGGGGCACACCCGGGCCCATATTTACACAATTATTAAGGTTGATTAATAAAGAAAATTTAACAGGAACATCCAATAGGAGATTCACTTACCCCAGTTACACACCCCTGGCTCAATCCATTGGAGTAAGTCCAAGGCTTCTTTGCCTTCAATTTTTGTTATGACTGCTCACATTCTGGTCAAAAAACACAATGTTCTTGTTGGTCCTGTTCCTGATAATAAGACTTTACAGGATACTATATGTATTGCATACTATATGTATTTCAGGAATGCATTTAGACAATCAGCTTATTTTTCTAAAATCAAAGAAAAAACTTAGGGGAAATTATAGAGTTAATAGAGGATTATAGTTATAGAAGTATATAATAGTAATAGAGTTCATTAAGAGTTTAATAGACTTAAATAAGGATTATGGATTTATAACTATGTAATAGTAATTTACAGAGCGACAAATATATGAAAAATGTATAAAATGAAAAAATCTTTTTGTCATCACCCCAACGTTCCCATCCTTCTCCAAGCAGGAAATTGAAAACATTCTCAGAAAAGCTCCTGATCTTTACTTCAATCCCAGGCTTACCTTCTTTGGGAAGTACCCTCTGGAGATGTACCCAGGCTGGTCTGGAGCTGGGAGCAGCCCTGCCCCACCAGCCCCCCTCAGCAGCATCCCCTGCCCTGCTGAGGGTGGCTCCTTCCCCCCCCCACCGAGCTTCTCCCCAGTGCTGGGAGCAGCTGCCAGGGCTGGCTGAGAGCTGTCCCTGGCAGGCAGCAGAGTCCCTGCCCCAGCACAGCGCCCGGGGCTGCAGGACCCTGCTCTGCAGGACAGCCCTGGGCACCCCTGGCTGCTCTGCACAAGAGACAATCAGAGAATGTACTCACAGGGTCTGTAGGCATTAGGATGTTCCAGCTTGAGGAGATGGCTCCAGGAGCTATAGCTACATTGTCCTGCAGCCAGAGGTTCCTGGGGCTGGCAGTGATTCTGCCCCAGGCACTTCTAAGCACCTTCCCAACCCTGACTGATTGAAGCTCTCTGTGCCTCTGTGCTGTGTCTGGGGTGGCTGCAGGCAGTGCCCCAGCCCTGCTGGGCTGACAGAAGAGCTGCTCATCAAGACAAATGTGCTTTTGAAGCTTTGCTTGGTTACCAGGAGCTGCCTCTGTGCCAGGAGCCCAGCCCAGCTCAGCAGCACAGACACAGCACAAGGACTTTAATGAGCCTCTGGAGCTTTGTGCTGAGGCCCTGAACATCAGTCCCTGAGAGGGAGCTGAAGAAACCTCTCAAGAACTCCAAGTCAGAATCCAACTCCAAAGTTTCTTGGACTTTTAATGGGTCCCAGTGAGGGACACAACTGAGAAAGTGTCCCCAGGCCCCAGGCAGAGCAGAGAACTGCAGGCAGTGATGACAGGTGGGGACAAGGAGAAGCCAAGTCTTGGTGCCCTGGGGCACAGCAGCAGGGTCTGTGCCACCAAGGGCTGGGAGGAGACACCTTGTCCTGAAGCACTGGGGCCTCCTGGCACAGCCCCAGCCAGGCTGGGCACTGTCAGCCCCTTGTCTCGCCCTCAGCATCCCCCCCTAGCCCACATCCCAGTGGCCTCAAGGATCTGCTGGAAGGAATCCCTTGGGGAGCCTTGACCAGGAATTGCCCTGGGGGCTCCTTAATGCTCCCAGGGACTGCAGGATTTTCAAAGGACTTTGGGTTTTGCTTTTGCCTTGGAGTCTCTGAGAGGTTTGTGCAATGATGGCCTCCAATTATCTGCTGTAATTAGTCCCTGGAGAGGCTTTGTCAGTAACAACACTCAGTGGGGCGCATTAATGCTTCAGGGTACTCCAGTTATTTTAAGGTACTTGGTGTTTCCCTTTTGATACAGACTCTGTGAGAGGCTTTGCAATCGTGGCCCCAATTATCTGCTTTAATGAGTCCCTTGAGAGCTTTGTACTGACACTCAGTGGGGCTCATTTATGCCTTGAGATACTCAAGGTTTTTAAGGTACTTTATGGACTTAGGAATATTTTGAGGTACTTTTAAAGAGTTTCCTTTCCACACTGAGTCTCTGAGAGGTTTTTGTACCATCCTGGCCTCCAATTATCTCCTCCGAGGAGTCCATGAGGAGCCTATGTTGGGAATCTTCCACCTTTCTGTTTTACAACAAAGATGGAACTGAAAGAATTTTGTGAGACTTTCTAAAAGCATCTAAACAAACATGGGACAATTAACAATACAACAACAACAAGCACTCAGAAAATTAATAGTCCTGTTTTCGCTCGACATCATCCAACCCTTTAGTCCCTTGGATTGGAAGAGTTTATTCACCCAGTTTTTGTTTTCCACTTGAAGCTTCTGGAATCCTTCCTTCAGTACCTGAATGCTCTTGTGGATTGTCTCGCTGTGGCTGGAGATATTCATGCAACACATGCCCTCAGAGTCTACACAGCCATGCCCATGTGCCTAGAGCAAAAACTCTATCGCTGTTCTGCAAGGTGGCATGTCTGATGATCTCTATGTCTGAGAGCAGGCCACTCAATGTGAGGGAGGTAGCATTGGTTTGCTTACTTAACAGGCACCCAAGATGGTCTAATTCTCCTAAAGGTTTACCTGCAGCCACCCAAGGTAGTTCAAATTGGGGGTGCTACCATCCGATAGCTGGATTAAAGCTTTCAAAGCCAACTCTTTGATATCATCCAATACTTCTCTGGAGATACCTGCTGCTTGATCATCTGGTAGGCTGTGTTGTCCTTCTCCAGATGGTTGATTGTCAATTCCGCCCCTGTCTCATTATTAGCATAGTCTGCTATTAATTGATTTAGTAAACACTTCCATCCCCCTTTTCACAGGGTGTATTCTGTAGGTGACAACAACATGGTCATAATATATTTTAAATCATAGGGGATTAAGACCTGAGCAGTAAACATGGCCCTCATTAGGCCATTAAAACAAGGTAAGTCCTTCCTATGGTCTTTAGGTGCCCTACACAGCTCCTTGATTTCCTTGTAAACCAATGGCTGATAGCTGGGATTCTGCCCCCTTTTTTCATATGGGGGCAACGAGGAGTTTGAGACTATTTGCCAGTCTCCTTCCTTAACTGGAGGTACGGCCCAGGGTGAAGAGGATGATTGACACTGGGGGCATGACCTGCTGTTATGGGGGTGGAGTCTGGAGGTTCATTCATGGCAGGAGAGAAGGTTGTGGTAGTAGGAAGTTGATGAGCCAAGATGGAGGGAGGATGGTTGTGCTCCCAAACCACATTAGGGCTCCTTCCATCTTCAGTCTCCAGGGCATGATGCTCCAAGACAGCATTGCCATTGCCATCTTGGACCATCATGGAAGGTCTGAGAAAGGCAGGTTTGAGGGGAGGTCCCGAGTTAGGAGTGACCAATGGATTGAGTTTTCAACACGTTGCTTGCTGGTTAAGGGTCTCAAGGATGGCGTGGAAGATGGGGAGCATGTGGGGTGCTATGGGGTCCCCTGTGATCAAAAGGTTGTACAATTTAACCCTCCGTTAGTGTCAAAATTCAGTGGTATGTATTTTGACAGCAGAGGTGTCTAAAATTTTTAATGATCCACCTCATGATATATTTTAATGCATTTTTTGAAAATATTTTGTCATGATCAGTGACAATTAACTTAAAGCATCCATATACGTTCCTTTCTACTGTGGACATCTGGCTGCCCACTTTTCTTTTACTGCCTTATCGGAGAGAGCCACCGGAACACACCAAATCAGTTTTGGGAGAGGAGTGTGTGTTGTAAAAACAGAGTGGCAAAATGGGCAATAAATGTCTTGCATTTTCCCAAATCCACCTGCAATCCTATACAGGTGAAACCGTTGTTGTCCCTTCCTAACCTGGGCAAGGTCCATTGAAGAAATGATGAATCCGCTGGGCCCGGCACAATCTCAAATCCTAGGGAGCACTGGTCTATCCATCCGCTAACCCCAGCTGATGTGACTGACACAGGAAGCCCTGAATGTCATGGTCTCTATTCGGGCACCAAATGTCACAATGAAGGTGGCTGTGATTAACCTCTCTGGTTCCCTGACTTCAGGGCGAGGGTGGCGAAAATGAAAAGGAGCAGGATCAATGGAGTTTTTAAAATGAACTTTATTAACAGAGTGAAAAACAAAAAACATGGAGAAGTCCTGCACAGTAAAGGGGACAGGATCCTAAAACCTGAGACAAATGTGAAGCAACAACATAGACACTTGGGGCTAGAAAACTAGAACAATAACCATATAGAAGAAACAAGTAACCAATAAACCAATAGGGGAGTAGAATTTGGACAACTTTGCATAACAACACTACAGGCTTATGGGGGAACTCTCAGGCTCACACCAAGTTAAAAGAATGACTCCCAGGACGTGAAACTCACGCCCAGTTCTTCCGAGGTAAAATCTGGCTGATTCTGAGTCACAGCCGGGCTAACTCTCACATTGCTGATTTGCACTGGCCCCTTGGGATCATGCAGCCCAACAGAGCCACAATGATGTCCTTGGTTCCATGAGGCCTCACAGTGTCACAATGGTCCCTTGGATCCATGGTGCTCTGCAGTGTCACCATGGCCCCTTCATTTCACAAGGCTCCCAAATGTCACATTGGTCTCCATAGGAAGGAAACCACAGAGCCCCCGTGTTTCAGGAGCTGATGAGTGGCAACCACCAGAGGCCAAGGCAAGCCTGACCTGTCTGTCCAGGTGGGTTGGCTTGGAGCAACCCTTGGATATTTGAAACTCTGAATGTGGAATCTTAATTTCAGACATTTGTGCCTGGAGAAGATGGATGTTTTTCTTCCATAAAACGAAAAGCAGAGAGCCCTTTCCAGTGTTTGGAAAACAGGTAAGTGCTGGCACTCAGGAATCAAAGTCCAACCATACCTGTCTGTCCTGGCAACTTTTGTCTGGCAGTAATCCTTGGACACACAGAAATTTGGAGGTGGAATCCAAATTTTGGCCATGGATGCCTGGAAAAGACAGACAGTTCTTTTCTATACAAAGGAAAGCCCAGAGCCCCAGTGTTTCAGGAGCAGATGGGAGTGGCCTTCCACATTCCACGGTCAGCCAGACTTGTCAGGTGACCCCTGGGAGACCAAGGCAGCCACACCTATTTCATGTTCCCTTGCTTCCACAGGGCCCTGCAGTGTCACAATGGTTCTCTTGCTTCCATGATGCCCTAAGGTGTCATAATGGCCCCTTGGTTACACAAGTCTTTCAGGATCTTAATGGTCTCCATGGTTCCACAAGGCCTCATGTGTCATAATGATTTATTGGTTCCATGAAGCCCCTCTGTGTCACCATAGCCCCCTGTTTCCATGGGCTCCAGTGGTGCCACAATGATCCCCTTATTTCCACAACTTCCCATAGTGTCACAATGGCCCCCTTCCATACATGAGGCCCTGCAGGGTCACAGTAGCCCTTTGGTTCTGTGTGGCCCCACAGTGTCACACTGGTCTCCATGATTCATGGGGCCTTGCAATGCCACAATGCTCTCCATGGATCCAAGGTGCCCTGCAGGATCACAATGGCCCTTTGGCTCCCCGAGGCCCTGAAATGCATCAATGGCCTCTTGGTTCCACAGAGCCACAGCACTTCACACTGGCACCTTGGGACCATGCAGCCCAACAGAACCGCAAAGATGTCCGTGGTTCCATGAGGCTCCACAGTGTCACAGTGGCCCCTTGGATCCATGGTACTCACAGTGTCACAATGATCCCCTTGGTTCCACAAGTTCCTACAGTGTAACAATGCCCTTTGGCTCCACAAAACCCTGCAGTGTCAAAGTGGTCTCCATAGGAAGGAAAGCACAGAGCCCCGGGGCAGATAAGAGGCAGTCACCAGAGACTGAGGCTAGGCAGACTTGACTGTACTGGCAGATTTTGTTTGGGAGAAACCCATGGATATAGGGAATTACAGAGGCAGAATGCTAATTTCAGCCATGGGAGCCTAGACAAGAAAGAGAGTTCTTTTCTATAGGAAGGAATGCACAGAGCCCCAGTGCTTCACAGTCAGATGAGAAGTGGCCCTTGACATGTCAAATTCAGTGGGAGCTGTCAGACAGCCCCCAGGAGTCCAAACCAGGCAGACCTGTTCCATGTTCCCTTGATTTTATGGGTGCTCACACTGTCGCAGTGTTCTCCTTGATTCCATGAAATCTTGCAATGTCACAATGGCTTCTTGGTTTCATGAGCCCCAACAGAGACACAAGAGTCCATTGGCTCCATGCGGCCCTGCTGTGTCACAATGGCTCCTTGTTTCTATGGGCCCCACTGTTTGATTACTGACCCTTGCATCCATAGGGCCCCTGAGTTGCACAATGGTCTCCTTGATTCCATGAGGTTCCGTAGTGTCACCGTGGTGTCCTTGGACCTGCATTGTCACAACTGACCCATGGTTCCATGAGGTTCTATAGTGTCACCATGGTCGCTTTCAGAGGCTGGATGAGATCGATGTCCCAAGACACCTTGGGATGCTCGGAATGCCCGTGTGAGGCCAGGGCTGGGTCAGGCCTTGGCTTGTGGTGGGACAGAGCCCCACCCCCAGCCCTGGCCTGGCAGAGCTGTCAATCATACAGTGGGGGGGAGGGGGGGTGGGTGGGTGATATTGACCCAGCTCTGATTGGCCGAGCTGTCAATCAATCACACACCAGAAGCTGGTGTCTACCCTGGTTGGACAAGCACCTGGCAGTCCCACCTCAGGGGTGGGCCCATGAAGGCCCAGGGGCTTAAAAGCCAAAGCACGATGCCAGCCCATGATCTGGGTCTTGCCTTTTCCTAGGGTTCCTCTGTTCCTGTTGCTAAAGCTCGGTACTGATGTGTGTATGTTTCTATAGATCTTCTGTCTTTCTGGTGTTCTCTATTTCTTCTCCTTCTACTCTTAAATACCTGGAACATTTTTGGGTAACTTAACATCTTAAGGGCTAAAAGTTTTTAGGATAAATGGCTAAGTTAATGAAGTTAATGCTTTGATAAGAGTTTTCTGTTGACGTGGTTGTTCTATTAAATGCTTTGTTCAAGTTCCTTGATTGTCTATATTTTGCCAGTAAAATTTTGTGTCATTTGGACCTCTTAGCTCACTTGGTTAGAGCATCATGCTGGTATCACTGAGGCTGTGGGTTCAATCCCCGTATGGGCCATTCCCTTAAGAGCTGGACTCGATCATCCTTGTGGGCTCCTTCCTACCAAGAATATTCTTTCCATTGTCCGTGTTGAGAATATCTGGTTGGTGTTTCTCCTGTGCACCAAACTCAAGTCAAGGAACCTTTGGTTATCCCCAGCATTTCAGTGTTCTGGGATGTTCCAGCCCTGCAGGCTCACAATGGTCTCTTGTTTCCATGAGGCCCCACAGTGTCACACTGGCCCCTTGTTTCCATGGGCCCCAACAGTGCCACAATGATCCCCTTGGTTCCACAACTTCCCACTGTGTCCCACTGGCCCATTGGTTCCATGAAGATCTGGAGTGTCACACAGGTTTGTGACATTTGTCCTTGCTGCCCCTCACATCCCACTGCCCCACAAACAGCCCCAAGCCACCCGTGAGGAACAGGCCCTGCTGTCCCAGGCTGGGCTCTGGGCTTGGCCTTTCTGCTTCCCCCAACCAGCCCAGGCCTTGCTCAGCATTGCAGTTCCCTGCCCAGAGCCTTGGGCTCCCTGCAATCCTGGCCTCAAGGATCTGCTCTCAGCAGTCCCTGGGCAGCCTTTGGCACTCCCTGCCCTCACTGGGGCCCAGCCATGCTCCAAGGCACTTGGAGTTTTGCTTCTGACTCCTTGAGCACTTTCTTCAGCCTTCTCTCAGCACCTGAGGGTCCTGGACCCAGCCCCAAATCCCAATCTTCAAGTCTCCAGGGCTTGTGCAGATGATTGGAGTCAGTTTGGACTTCCTTTAAGGATGAAGATATTAAAATGCACCTCATGAAAATTTTTCTTTAATCAAGTGAGTATTTTTTTTTTTTTTCCCAGTTCAGAGAAGAGCTGATAGAAGCATTCCCCAGGTAACCTTGATGCTGAATGTCCCCTTAGGAGGTCTGGGCACAGAGAAGAATGAGCCCCTTGAGGGCTGACCCTGTTTGGACAAGCTGCTCCTCACCCCCTGCCTCACCATGTCTGACATTGGCCCACCTGGCACTGACATCCCTGTGCCCTGCACCAGAACCTTTTCCCCTGAGCTCTGCAGCTCAATGTCCCAGCCCATTGCACCATGTCCCACCTGCTCTCATCAGGGCTCTGCCCACACACAGGCCCAGGAGAAGTTTTCCTGTGGGAAAGGAAAGAATGGAAAAGCCTGAGCAGGTTTTTGAAACAACAAACCCCACTCAGGAACCACCTGCTCAGTCCAGGCTTCCTGGAATGGTGTCACCTTTCTACAAGGGACAGTGTGAGCAGAAATGATCTCTGGAACCAGAATTCTCTGAGTATTCCAGCTGAATTCTCTATCCCTGTCCTTTCCCTGGAACTCTGTTGCAGATGGAAGCTGCTGGTGCCATCCTCACCTTTAACCTCTCTCTTGAATGCAGATGTTCCCAGGTGTGTTCAGCAGGATTTGCTCAATGTTTCTACAAAACTTTTGTCTTCCTCATGGAATGAAGGGACCATTTTGGAACTGAGGGGGTGACGTGGAAGCAAGGAGTCAATTGTGACACTGGGGTCTCATGGAACAAAGGGGCCATGGTGACACAGCAGGGCCACATGGATCCAGTGGTCCATTGTGACACTGTGTATCCAAGGAGACCATGGAGACACCCCCAGAACCTCATGGAACCAAGGAGTCCATGGTGACCCAGCAGGGCTGCATGGAGCCAATGGTCCATGGTGAGACTGCCCATCCAAGGAGGTCATTGTGACATTGTGGAAGCTCATGGAGGGAGGGAGGCCATTGTGACACTGACGAACTTCATGGCACCAAATATCCATGGTGACACAGCAGGGCCTCATGGGAGCCAAGGAACCGCTGTTGGCAGTAGGGAAACTCATGGAACCAGGGGCTGTTGAGGCACTGCAGAACCAACAGAGCTGCTGGACCTTGTCCCCTGGCCCTGCACAGCTCCTTGGGAGGCACGGCAGAAGCAGCTCCCTGGGAACCTTGGGAATGTCCCTCTGGGATCCACAGCACACACTCCCAGGGGCTGGAATTGCACTTCCCAGCTAGGAAAAGATGTTCCTGCTCTGGGATGCAAAGACCTTAAAAGGAGATAAAAGCCAAGTGGAGCAAAATTTTACAGTGACATTTCACTGCCAGCCTTCATAACTTCACCCATGGTTGTTGCAGCTCATGGATTGGGAATTAAATCAGGGCAGGGTCTTTGGTGGGAGCTGCTCTGGTGTCAAGTGAGACACTGAGAGAGAAACAGAGCAGGCAAAGAAAGGCAGGAGAGAAAGGAGGGCACAAACACAATCAGCTGCGAAGGTGGCACTCTGAAAAACAAACTGGAACTGACAGAAAATGAATGGGACAGAAATCAATATTCTGAAAGTTTTATTTACTATCAAAATTCATCCCACCCACCCAGCCCCAGACAATCCCCAAGCCACACCATTAAATTTGGATCCCACTTCTCCCAATCTCCTTCCAATCCCATCTCACCCTGGAGGCTGTGGAACTGAGTAATTTTGGCATTGGACTGAGCTTTTTATATTTTGGGAACAAGCCAATTTGAGGTGGGACTGAGCCCTTTTGAGGTAAGATTGAGTTGTTTTCAGTGGGATTGAGCCCTTTGGAGGTGACAGATCAATCCATTATGACTTTTGGAGTACAAAGAGATGGAGAACACTTCCTGAAATCCTCCAAGAACCCACTAATCCCCCAGAATATGTCTTTAAACCATAAATTCCATCTGAAATACCTGTTATAGGGTGGGACTTCAGACATCTTTAATAAATAACTTTCCTTTAATCCTATTTCAGGTATTTTTAAGCAATAAAGACAAATCAGAAGAAAATTAGGGCCAAACCAAAAGGATAACCAGCCAGGTGTCCTCCCAACATGGATCACAGGTAATGTGGGTCACCAGGGATCTGACCAACATGGATCCTTCTGTGGGGCATGGAGTTGGAGCAGTGGATAAAGCTCCTCCTGCAGTCGGAGCATTTGCAGGGTTTCCCTTACTGATGCCTCCGCTGGTGTCTGGTCAAGTGAGAGATGCTGGTGAAGCTCTTCCCACACTGGGAACACTCGTAGGGCCTCTCCCCAGTGTGGATGCGCTGGTGGGTGATGAGGGTGAAGTTGTGCTTGAATCCCTTCCCGCAGTCAGGGCAGAGGAAGGGCCTCTCATCCATGTGAATCCGTTGGTGCAGGAGTATGGAAGTGAAGGAAGACGACCCATCCTTGTTGATCAGCATCGACTTCAGTTTATTGATCAAATCAGACACCTTTTATAACAGTGTTAATTCACTTCATGCATATTGCAAAATCCGAGCTCACAATAGGCTATAGAGGAAACTTCAACTCCTTCTTTTGTTTACAATACCTGAGGTTTGTTTATTGAAACTAAGATTAGTGTTCTCACCGTGATATGAAAAGTTCTCAAAACCTTCATATCTGTTCCCAGAGCGGCCATCTGTTCCCAGATCAGCCAAGGACAGAATGTTTACCTGTTATTGAGAAGATGGTCTGTGAATCTTGTTGTTTATATAAAAGGTGGCTGAGAACCTAATTATTTACAGAATCAAGCCTGGGAACTGCTGCTTTAAAGCTGCCTTTTATTTTTCCATTAGCTGAATACCTTCATGGCCTCTTTCTTTAAGCTGTGTTTGAACCAGGCTCTCCACACAGGAGGAGATTGGAGCTGATCTGAAACCTCTTCCCACACTGGGGACACTCGTAGGGCTTCTCTCCGGTATGGACACGTTTGTGCGTGATGAGGTGGGTGCTGCAGCTGAAGCCCTTTCCACATTCTCCACACTCGTAAGGCCATTCACCAGTGTGGATCATCTGGTGGCTGATCAGGGTGCTGCTCCGTCTGAAGTTCTTCCCACACTCCAGGCACTTCTGGGGCTTCTCCCCATGATAAAGCTGCTCATGGACCACCAGCTCTGAGCTCTGGCTGAAGCTCTGTCCACCTTCTTGGCTCAGAGTGGGTCTTTCCTCCTCAGAGCTCCCTGGGCTGGGTTTGCAGCCCCTGCTCCTGCAGGATCTCTGGGGATTTTCCTCCCCAGTGGAATTCTGCACTGTGGAGTCACGCAAAACAGCCTCGTCCATGAGGTTCTTCCATGGAGATTTTTCCTCCCAGATCTCCATCTTCAGCTCCTTGTCTGGGGGAGGAAGGACAAGGAGAGGATGGCATTTGCCTCTGTGCCAGAGGGGAGGGGAAGGAGATTCCCTCAGATCATTCCTGGCAGGATGGGATTGGCAGCAGGGTTGTCCTGCAACCAGGGGCTGTGCTGGGCTGGGAGATGGAGCAGGAGAGAAGGGGAAAGCAGCACTGACTTCCTCCTCACCTGCCTGGGTATCCCAGGGATCCTTCCTCTTCCTCACAGCTTCCTTTTCCATCTGGCAATGGTTTGGGGATGGGAAATCCTGTTTTGGGAGAATAACAAGGGATGAGCACATTGAGTTTTGTACTGGTTTGAAGGCAAACCTGGGGTATGTCTAAACCAGAATTGCAATTAAAAAACAAAATGAAGATCAAGGCAATGATACAGAAACACTGCCTTAAACTGACAGACTCAGGATATAACCTGACACCCTGTTGGTCAGCGTGGTGGCAGCAGTCCCAATAAATGGTGGCTGCAATCCTGTTAGAGTGATCAACATGATTCTGTGAGAGCAGTGATCCTGCAGAAGGGTCTGTCCTTCCTCTGAATGTCCAGTGGTGGTTATGGAGCTCTTGTCCTCTGGCAATCCAGTAGGCAAGGTGCTCCTGGTTGTAGCAAGGCTCAGCTTATATCCAGGTAGGAATGCTTGGCTCCTCCCCCTGGGCGGAGCATCCCACAATGGGATGATGGAATCAACGGCCCATTAGCAGAAGATATCTCCCCTGAAGGGCGTTATCAGGGCTGAGTCATGGAAGAGATAAAGAACATTGCCCCACATGTTTATAGCAGTTGATGAAGATGGGGATTGAAAACATGCCTTTGGTTACATCTTGCATTTCAACCTGAAACAGTGGGGTAATCCCTGCTCAGGGGGTGAACACCACCCCCCTTACCCAAACTGGCTCAGGTGTAAAACCCCACCCTGGGAAGGGCACACAGACAGGGGACAATGTCACACTTGCTCTGCTCCCGGGGAGGTCTCTGTCCCTTGTCACTCCCTTGCTCTCTCCCCTTTTCTCTTTCTTTTCATCTCTCTCTCTACCTCACATTTACTCTTCAATAAAGTACACTTTGGATAGGGCCTCATTAGTGCCTTAATTGGGCAGAGGAATCTCTATAACAATTTGAGTAACCAGACTGTGACATTATTTTGGCACAGTGAATTCAGGGCACTGTTCTCTGACCCCAAGTCCCTTTGACAACAGCATGGTTCCCTTCTCTGAGGAGGTTGTGGTTCTTTCTGGAAGAACTCTTGGAAGCTTGGACACAGTCCCTCCTTCCTCCCGGGGAACTTATGGGAGAAATGATGAGGAAAATGGCTGTTGTGAGTGGCCAGTGAAAAAGAAAATATTTTCTTGTCCTTCCTTGAGAAGTTTGTTAAAATCACTGGAGGAAAGGGAGAAAATGTTACTAGCGAGACTGACAAGGTTCATTCACTCCAAGGTGAAGAACATAAGAGGCTGCTGAAAGTCCCACAAGACGCCCAGCTCAAGTAGATAAATTCCCAAATAACTCCGGAATTCACAGGCTTGGGGGCTTTATCAAATGTGAGAATCATTATTCTCTTCATTCCTGTCACCTTTTTGACAGCTACACTGAGTTGCCCCTTCCTTTTAATAATATTTGTATTGGGCCAAATTTGCACTTTGCTTTTATTGGAACCTGCCAGCAGCTGAGCTATAGCTATGCAGGAACCAATGTAACTTGGAATTGCAACAGAATTGCTTCTATTGTCAGTTTATTCATGTTTGGGATTTGTGTTTTCATCACATGTGACTTATGGGAAATAAAATATTCATCAAGGTATTTTATGTAGGATAAAGCTTCATTTCTGCCAAGTTTATTTTGTCCAGTGCCCAGGGGATGCTCAAGGGGTCTCTGTGCCTCTCACCCTGGGGGATGCTTGGGAGGGGTTTGGGGGGTTGTCCTTTTCCCTTTCACCCCAGGCCATTCCCCATGGGCTGTCCCTGTCCCTGTCACCCGAAGGCATTCCCCAGGGGTTGCCACATCCCTCTCATCCCAGGCCATTCCCCAGGGGGTCTCCATAATTCTCACCTCAGGGAATGCCTGTGCAGGGCTGGGGACCAGGGGCTCTGTGTCTCTCTCACCGCTGAGGGTGCTCGAGGCTGGGGGGGCTCTCCCACCTTCTCACACCTGGGGAGGCCGGGGGGGTCTCTGTGCATCTCAACCCTGCAGTGACCCCACCCAAACATCATCGGGTTCAGAAGGACAGAGACACCTGCAAACCCCCAGAACGGCAGAACCTGGGATTTGGTTTGCAGCTGAAGATTTAGGAAGGGGCTGCAATTGGGGCTGGGGTTGGAGCTGGGGCTGAGATTTGGACTAGAGCTGGGATTGGGGTTAAGGCTAGACATGAGATTGGCTTTAGAGCTGGGGTTGGGATTTGGTCTGGGGCTGGATGAGTCTGGGACTGGGATGAGGTTAAATACAGAACTGGGAGTCTGTCTCAACATGGAGTGAGATTGAGACCAGGATCAGAGTCAGGTTTGGGACTGAGCTCACCCAGGGAGGGACAGGGGGATGTCACTGCAGGATGTCCCTGGCAACATCCCAGCCCTCCTCAGGCACCTCCAAACATGGGGGGCAGCTGGGTGCTCCAAGATCCAGGTGCTCCCACGCTGCCCCTCAATACCAGGTGAGAATTCCCTGAGGGCGACCCTGACTGTGACCCTTGGGGCTCTGGGATCAGCCTTCACATCCCTGTGGGAGCATCTAGAGGCAGGGTGAGAGATTTCTGCCCCCCCTCTTCCCTGTGGAAGGATGAAGCCCAGCTGCCCTTTTCTTCTGGTGCATCCTCCTCTCCTTCGGCATGGATATTCAGGGACAGGAGTGGAGGGAACGGCTGCAGCTGAATCAAGGCTGGCTCAGGTTGGATGTCAGGAAAAGATTTTTTTCCCAGAGGCTGCTGGGGCCTGCCCAGACTCCCCAGGGAAGGGTCCCAGCTCCAGGGCTCTCTGAGCTGCAGCAGCGTTTGGACAGCTCTGCCAGGCCAAGGCTGGCATTGTTGGGGTGTCCTGTGCAGGGCCAGCAGTTGGACTGGAGGATCCTGATGGGTCCCTCCCAGCTCAGCCAATTCTGTGGTTCTGAGATCCCATGAGCGTGGGGATGGGGGCTGCCAATGGTTGCCATGGCAACGGGCTCTGGCTGCAGGCCTGAGCTGGTGTCAATGGCAAACACCACTGGCAAGGGGTCTCCATGAAGCTGCCAAGGGACTGATCATAGCAACTGGGGGCTGGTGACGGTTGCCATGGAAAGTGACCATAGCAACAGGGTCCTGGTGATGATTGCCATGGAAAGTGACCTTAGCAACAGGGTCCTGGTGATGGTTGCCTGCTAAGGATCAGATTTGTCACAGGCCCTCAGAGGGGTTCCATGGGGACTTTGCAAGTGTCTCCAGGCTGTTCCAGAGCTGGAATGTCACAGGCACAGACAGGGGCTCCATGGAGACCTCCCAGGCATTTCTGGGGAATGTAAAGGGCCATGTGGTCAGAGGCAGTCATAGCCATTCCATGGTGACATCCCAGGGGATCTTGGGCTTCAAAGGAACCAATCTTTCACAGGCACTCACGGGGGCTCTACGGTGAAATCCCAGGAGTCCCCAGGCTGCCAAAGAGCCGGGATGTCCCAGACACTCACAGGGGTTCATGTCATGGGAACAGTGGGACCTTCAGGCAAAATTTATTAGGGAAACTCCTGTTGGGTCACAACGTGCAGAAAGGATTCCCAACAGTCCCCATAGCTGCCCAAATGTCACTGTTGTATCAGAGATGGCACAGACTCAGATCAGAAGGCTAAGGGCTAAAAGCCACCTGTTTTTTCAATCCTCTTCTTTTATACCTTGGTTTGCTAGAGGTGGACCTCACTGGTCCTTTAATCAACACATTTCACATGACTGGCCAATTAAGACAACACCCTTCAGCAAACAATTTTATGGAAAAAAGCCAACTTATTCCAAACATTGTCAGCCAAGTGTTTCCTCAAAAATCCACTCAGATAACACCATTTATTGATGTTTGTTTTATGTTGGGCCTTTCTTGGGGGTCCCTGGATGGCGGAATCCCTCCTGTAGCAGTTCTATGCCAGGTAAAAAAAGATGCAAGGGACTTTTTTGGTCTTCAGCTTCTTATTGTTGTCTTATCTAAAGTTTTGCATTGCTGTCCACACCAGGCTAAGTGCACTGGAAAAGCACTGCAAAATGGCCCCAAAACGTACAGTTTCAAGCTCTTTTAACATTGTCTCATCCAATAAACACTTGAAAGGTGCATTATTTCTACTTATCTACCAATAACTCATCCCTTGACTGTCCACATAACCTCTGCACTGTGCTTTCCTTGACCAATCACCCTGTGCTACTAACAGTGCAGAAAATAAAGCAGATGAAGAAGACAGGTCCTACACCCCAATTCCTCCATCTTGCTTCCTATCTACACCATACTAATAACCCCAAAACCTAAATTTTTCACCTAAGGAACATAGTATAGTACTCTCTATTACCTATTTCACACTTTGGTAAATTCTGATCTATCTCAAAGTCTTGGAAGTCCTCTCCATGGGTGAAGTGGAAAGGCAGTGTGTCTCTGGGGGTCAGGACACCTCAGGGCAGACAGAGAAATATTCCCTGTGCCTTGGATTTCCACACATTTAACCTAAAATCCTTTAACCCTTAATATGTGAAGTTGCCCAAAAATGTTCCAGGTAAGTAGGATTAGAAGGAGGAGAAAGAGAGAACAACAGAAAGACAGAAGATCCATAGAACAACACACACATAGGTACCAACTGCTGGGGTTCCAGCATCAAGAAGAGAGGAACCACAGGAGAAGGCAGGATCCAGACCCTGGACTGCCCTCATGCCCCGGCTTTTAACCTCCTGGGCCTTCATGGGTCCGCCCCTGGGGTGAGACTGCCAGTTGCATGTCCAATCAGAGCCATGGGAGGCACCAGCGGCTGATGTGTGATTGATTGACAGCTCAGCCAATCAGAACTATGTTAGCACTGCCCGTACTGTGTGATTGACAGCTCTGCAAGGCCAGGGCTGGGAGCAGGGCTCTGCCCCACCACAAACCAAGGCCTGACCCGGCCCTGGTGAGACAGAGTAAGGATCCATCCTGAACTAGGTGAAGTGTCTGGGAGAGGTGAAGGGTCTGTGGAGCTAAAGCTGAAGGAGAGGCCGTGTTCCAGAGACAGCAAGGAGACAGAGAAAGAAAAACAGAAAAGACCACGAGGTCAATCTGCCCCCGACCTAGGAATTCCTCCGATAAAGAAGAATTAGTGCTAAGTGTCATGCAAGATGAATATGTATGAACTTATTGTGAAACTGTATGCATATGCATTTGGAAGGGGGATAAAAGGAGGTCTGAAATCTTCAGGGGTACGCATGCCCTTTTGGGGAGTCTTGCGTCCGGCGCGCGTCGTAATAAAGGCATACCGGGCTTTACAACTTTTACAAGTTGTGAGGTTTCTTCTTTTCTCCGCAAAACATTTTGGCGAGCCAAGCCAGGAGTTCTCTGTCCCCGCGGGGGCAGGGGGGATAGACGGACCTCCATGGCGCGCCCCAGGATTTTTTCCTGGTGGGGCTCCGCTTGTCTCAACTTGCCACCTGCGAGGACAGACAACGACCCGCTGGCCTGCGGAGGAGAATACGGTATGTACTATGGGGCCCCAGGGGGGGAGGAAGGAGAGAAAGGGACTAAATCACCCAGAGACGTCTGGGTTCATGGGTTCAGCTGATAGAGCAGCTGTATTAGAGATGGGATTCAGCTGATAGAGCAGCTGTATTAGAGACGGGGTTCATCGTTCTGATAGAGCAGACCGCTAGCGGCTTTGGGGGTAAGCCGGGTGAACCCGTGTATGTGTGTATTGAGGATTCATAGTTCTGATAGAGCAGAACTGGTGAGCCCGTGTGTGTTTTGTTCATGTGTGTGATGTCTGGACACTGTGTTGCTGTATGGTTAATGTGTGTGGCAAGTGCACTGTGTTTGTGATCGTGCAGGTGATAAGTGTATGGTGTATAAAAGAGAGTAAATCTACAGTGCCCTACAGTGTGGGGGGGGTCAGTACTCCCCGTGTTTGAAGCAGCTGAGTGAGGCCAGAGGCGCCAACTGCAGCAGGCTGTGGGGGCAGGGAGAGAAGTGCCCTGCGGAGAAGCGAATGGAGGAATGTCAGTGATGGTATTTATTGTGTTTGAATGTAGTGATTTGTGTAGATTTGGTACATTTTAACCGTGAGTATGAGCTCAGAGAGTTCCTTTGCCTTGGATGTTTGGACTTGATCTCTAGACTGTGTGCTGTTATTTTGATTGTGTCCAGGAAAAATTGATTTGAGTAAATGCCGAATTATGGTGTGCTGTGTTGTGTTGAGAAAAGTGAGCACTTTGAGAAATATGCCCTTTCCCAGTGATTTTGTGTGGTGATTTTCTTCCGCTGCATTGTGGTAATTTGATTCTCAGATTGTATAGTGGTGTTTGTGGAGATTTTAAGATTTTGTTGCAACAAGAGTAGCATTTTACATAGGAGAACTATAGTACGGTGATTTATGTTTAACTTCGATAAAGTGAGTTAAAGGAATTCCAAGAATTCTCCCCCTCATAGTAATTCAAGCCTTGGCTCTAGTGAATTTGAGATAAAGGCGGGGGGGGGAGAGTGCGTGTGTCTGTGGGCATATTAGAGTTTCGGCTGTGACTAGCACAGCCTTTTTGCAAAGCAGCAAAACAAGTGTAAGTAGACACAGTGCTTAATTAGATTGTGCAAGAAGAGAACTAGAAAAGACTGATATTTTGTAAAACAGAGTTTATATAGAAGGTGTATGAGATGAATTAGTTAATGAGACTTATGAGATTTATGAGACTTCAGTTGGTACTGCAGTAAGTCTTTACTGGAAACAATCTGCTGTAGGGATTTAAAGTTCTCTGTAACAAACAGAATAACCTGCCTTTGTGAGCAATTGTGGGGAGCCTTTGGTACATCAAGAGGCTGGCACACTGTGTGAGGTGACAGTGGCTGTGCCCTGGGCACAGGGACAGCTCTGGCTGCCCTGTCTCCCCAGGGAACACGGGAATGGCCTGTGGGCAAAAGCTGGATGTGCAGGTATTATTGCAGTGCGGTGTTTATGAGAAACACTGGTATTGCTGTTTTGTTGTTCCAATAAGTGTCAGGGTACACGCCCCGAGTGTAAATTAGAGGTTTCTGGTCAAGCAGATTCAGAACCTAAGGTCTTAGAGCTTGTGTGTGAGAATCACATCTGATACCTGCCACCTGGAGCTGTGTGTATAGGAGGAAAACTGAGAAACTACTGTGAAGATCTGTAAAAAGGTTTGAATGGAAGCGAGATAGGGCAAGGAGAAATAAATAAGGAGAACTGGCCAGAGCAAACAGGTTCCTAAATTAGCCCCTTTTGGGAGGAGCTCGCTGGGAGGAGGTTGCCAGTAAGAGCAGCTCAGAAAATAAAAAGATTTATAGTGCTTCATTGTTGTTAGTACTGTTTTATAATAGGAAGATAAATGGGATAGTTTTTGTATGCTGAAATGTCTTTTGTTTTAAGAAATCACCCAGAATGACAAAGAGACCGTGAGATCAGACCGCTCTCTGGTCTTGGCCCTTGAAAAGGAAAACAAGGCAAAGAGAAAGCAAATCAAACATGTTGTTCAGCATGCAGCATAAGATAGCAACATATGAAATCAGGCAAGGATTATCACGCTGAAATGCGAAGCAATCACAGTTCGCAAAATGAGTACATATGATTTGTAAAGGCTTCCTCCCAAGGTAAGGGAGGAGGGGAAAAGGTGACCTTCCCAAAAGGGAAGAATTTTTGTCGGCACAAGGGTCATGTGTTCAGTTTTAAATAAAGCTTTAGTACCTGTGGAGAATGTTTATGTTGTAGTGAGGGGAATGAACAACGGGCCAGTCTGAGAAGGCATACTTTTGCAAACCTTTAAAGTAACATGTGTACTATGTGTACCTAAAAGCTTTTGTACAATTCGCTCAATTTGCTAAACATTCTCAAGTGAGAAAGGTTACTCTGGAGGCAAATAATATAAAGATGTTAGGCTTAATATTAACAGACACTGAAATTAAGAAAGACATTAGTAAGGAGATATTAGAATAAGTAAATAAGTGTTTTCAAGGGTATGGGCCTCTGCTGCACCAGGGAGAGTGAAAGATGCTCCCCCATGGGATGCTCCCCCATCAAGCTTAATGAAAGAACACAACCAGTGAGAACTGAGTAGTACCCTCAAAAGGAAGGTAAGGAAGGAATCAGTCCAATAACTGGTAGTACTGGATTAAGGGCTGTCAATAAGATAACACAGAATTTGTACCCTGTGGTAGCAAATCCATAGACCTTACTAACTTGTTTAACACCTGAGCTAACCTGGTTCACTGTTTTAGGCCTAAGAGATGCCTTCTTTTGCCTCCCTATCCACGAAGCCAGCCAGAACATTTTTGCATTCAAACACAAGCTCACATAGTCCATGTGCCTGGAGGCTTCAAAATTCTCCACTCCGAGTGGAGAACAGCTTGCAAAGACCCAGAGTCCCAGGAAGCTCCACAAGAGGAAAGGAGGCTGTTGCAGTACATAGATGATCTTCTAGTAGCCACTCAGACGAGAGAAGCGAGAGAAGCCTGGACTGTAAGCCTTTTGAATTTCCTAGGACTCCAAGGACACAGAGTCTCAAAGAAAAAGGCACAGGTAGTGAAACAGAAGGTAATCTCCAGACCCCTCTATGCTCTTATTGCCAATGGGAACTGAGATCTCCAGTGGACAAGAGACACCACATGGGCCTTTCGCCAGCTAGAGAGTCCCCTCATGTCGGCTCCAGCTTTGATACTTCCAGATGTAAGTAAAGCATTCTCTCTATTTTTCCATGCAAGGAATTGCTCTGGGAATATTGGCTCAAGACTTGGGTCCATACCGGAGGGACCTGGGACAAAAATGACTGTGCTAGTGTCCCACACAGTGTCTGCAGTACTGGAAGTAAAGGGTGGCCACTGGCTTTTCACCAGAGAGGTTTCTGAAATACCAGGCCATCATGGTAGAGCAAGATGATGGAGAGATAGTGGTGACTTATATTGTCAACCCAGCTTCTTTTCTCAGTGGAATCAAGGAGAAGCAGTACACCATGATTGCCTAGAGACCACTGAAGCTACCTACTCCAGCCGCCCAGATCTAAAGGACACTCCTCCGGACGATGCAGAGACCTGGTTCACTGACAAGAAAGCGACATTGCAAAGTTCACAGTGACTACCTGCAGAGAGGTAATAGAGTCTGGACCCTTACCAACAGGTACCTCTGCACAGGATGCTGAGATAAATGCATGGACCCGTGCCTTAGAAACAGCAAAAGGCATTTAGAGTTGTGCATGCACATGGAGCCATCTGGAAGGAGAGGGGACTGCTGACCTCACAGGGAAAGAAGAGACAATCCGGCTGCTGGAAGCAGTAGAGCTACCTGAAAAAGCATATTAAGGCACACCAGAGAGTGAGCTTAAAATTGGAGGAAAGAAATGAGCTGGCGGATGGAGAGGCAAAGAAAGCAGCAAAGGGTGAGGTACAGATTTTCCTCGAAGGTAAGCCATAATACAATAATACTAATCAAAAGAGACGTACAACTGCAAGGGGTGGGCTACCATTGAAAGAGAGCTAGTAATCCCTTCCCATTTTCGTGGTTACTAGTGAAGGAAGGGCACTAGAAAACACACTAGGGCCTAATTACTTAAAGCCTTTTATAGAGTGTAGCTCCTTTCTCAAAATTACCAAGGCTGCGAGTGATACAGAGTGCACTGGAATGAAGTGTTGACTTTGAAGTAGTAATTCACACAGGCTTTCTAGAACACACATCTGATTGAAAGGACTGTTGTATCATTGTCAGGAATCTATATGCCACTATCACTCAGGTGAGCTGATAATGTGATCCTTGCCTCCAGACTAACCTCAAAATACCCCTGGGCCAAAACTCGGTCAGACTGGGAGAGGCCATGGGCCTGTACAGCAGTGGCAAATCAACTTTTCAGAACTCCCAAGGAAAGGGGGGTATCAGTATTTACTGGTATTAATAGATACATTTTCAGGGTGGCCAGAAACATTCCCCACCAGAACTGTCAAAGCTCAAGAGGTGACCAGATCATTTTTACAAGAAATAATACCACGCTTCAGAGTTCCAGCCACAATATCCTCAGATAAAGAATCACCTTTCATTTCCAAAATAGTGCAACAGATTAGTAGCCATCTGGGCATAGATTAAGAACTTCACACCCCATATCGCCCCCAATCAAGCGGCCAGGGGGAGAGAATGAATCATTTGATTAAGCAGCAAATCATAAGACTGGGGCAAGAAGCTCTTCCACTAGCACTATTGCAAATTCAAACTAAACCTTTTGAGCTAAAGGAATGCTGAATCCTTTTGGAATGCCTTATAGAAGACCATAGAATACAAGGGGAATGTCCAGAATGTCCACTTACATGGTGGCATTAAGCAAACAGCTCAGAGAAATTGAGAAACTTGTGGCTGGAACTCGGAGCAGGGAGTTGGATAGCCTGGGGATGATGTATATGTTAAGTCTCTTACAGAGAAGACTTCGGAACCACAGTGGGAGAGACCACTGCAAGTACCTCTCATCACCTTCACTGCAATCAAAATCAAGGAGCAGAATGCTGGATCCATCACTCTCGGGTGAAGAAGGCCCAGAAGCCCCTTCAGGAGTGACACCAGGAGACAATGAACTGAGACTAAAACTTATTCGGGCAAAATGAGTATATTGCGGTCGGGAGTAGCTCATACTTTAGTGTACAGAATTGTTTTGTATGGAATTATAACGGAAGTTTTAGAACTAGAGAGTACCTCTACCCAAAGCAATGCTGAATGGCCTTGGTCCCTGGCATTTAATCAGTATACTGGATCCATGGGAAAACCTTCTGAGATAAAAGATTAAACATATCTACTGTAGTAATCCACGAGAACCAGGTATGTGAGGAGTAAGAATAGCAAGAACAGGAACTGTGAAGACTTCAAGGAATCTGAGGAGAAGAAATCAAAGTAAAGGGCTTAGTCATCAATAGGATGGCTTATGAGAGACCAGATGTAATTAGTGTCTGAACCTCCCCTGGTGTATATGAACACCAGGAAGTCTGTGATGACCTAAGTGAATCAGACTGTTGGTGTAATTTCACCCTGATACAGCCTGTAGAAGTGACCTGCCTTTGAGCTCGAGTTACTGTCAGACTTTCATTAGAATTCAAAGCGGACACTGCACTTTTTACCACAGTGGGGCCTTATACCCCCCATACTAGTTCAGACTCTACCCAAACTCCAAACTTAGACCTAACGTAGTAAAGAATGTGACTGAACAACAGCTATTATTCAATCCAGAATGGTCTCTCAAACATGTGGAGTTGATAATGCAAATTAACATCTCAAAAATCCAACCAGCCTGCTCCTCCTTCTTAAAAACTTCCTTTGAGGGCTGGAAACATAGTCACAAAAACAGGGATATCTCAGGAGCAGAACAAGAAAGGACGGAGCCAGCTCTCCTGGTGCCTAGAACCAGGAACACCAAGAAATCAGTTTCCTTAAGTCATTTTCCAAGCTGGTTGGCTGAACCCCCCAGGCAATGGCTGGTAAATGGTGCTGAACTGCAGGTGGTAAACTAACCCAAGCAAGGAAGGTGATTTTCCTTATTTATAGCTATCCCTTTTCCTACTGAGATTTGGATCAGTGATTGTCCCAGTCTGAGGCGGTTGGATTCTGCTTAAAAGAGGTAGAGAGAGAGACCCCCTCAGAGCTCAGCAGCAAGCTGTAAGATTTTGAGCATCACTTTTGTGCTGAGTGTTTCAAATAGCAGAAACCTGATCCCAGTTTCTTCTGAGGCACTGCAATAAATTTAGGCTCTTCTCTCAAGATTTCCCCTCCATTATCTTCTGCCCTGAACACAGTCCACAGCTTGATCTTAGCTAAGGGCAAGGTGGGTGACCAGGAGAGACATTGCTGTTTGCCACACATCTGAGAAATCAGGTGCTTTGGAGGGAGAGGGAGAGGTTAGATTCCCTGAAGTCTCTACATTTCAGAACAAACATCTGTCTCAAGTATGACCTAAACCTCTGTCACATACACTTGTGAAGTGTGTCTGAATTTGTAGTATGAGCCCAGCACATCCCTCTGGCAGGGAGGGATGATCACGGACAGAAAGCAGTTCCTGTTCCCCATAACAAACATCTAACTGGCATATTAGGGACAAGATTAGGAGTTTTAAATGGAATTGATTCAGAAATACTGATGAATAGACTGGCTGCTGCAGCAGGTAGCCTAACAAAATTGAAGCAGCCTTTATAGTAATCTCTACTGGCATTAGGAGCTAGCCAGTGACAGATTTCAAAAGTACTGCCAAAGTAAAGAAGTATGAACAGGCCGGGGACCAAGACCACAAATTGATAGTAGAAGCACTTAGTATAGTTCAAGATAATGTGTCTTTAGCTTTCAGTTGTATACAAGCACAGTTATGGATACAAGCAACAGCAGCTCTGATCATATAGGAAAGGGGTGAAGGTAATTTTCCAGCTGAAATTCAGAAAATTGAATGGGATAATGCAATTGATTTTGAAAGGAAGTTTTAATCCTGGTGGACTATAGTGAATTTCACCTATGATCCTATTTCTAATGTGGCCACTGCCTTTGTGCTTACCATATGTAATGCCACTGTTTATGTTATCCATCCCATCATTGCCCTAAGATTAAACCATGAAGAAACAACACTCTATCCTTCAGAACATAGAGTGTGGGCACGAAAAGATGAATGAAAAGTGGCAGATAGTAAACTTAGAATCCTGCATTACTAGAGAACAAATGGGATTCATTTGTGAAAGCAATACTGCTAATGCCCAGGATGTGTTTGGACACTGAACAGAGTATTTGTCACTTTGAAATTCATCCAGTCACTGACCAGAAAACTGTGCTCGTATATACTGGAAAAGGGTGTATGTTTGAGAACTGCTTATGCTGCTGTACAAATTGATAGCAATGATGTTATTCTGTCTAGTAGAAACCATTCTAATCTCTGTATTTGTATTTGTAATTTTGTTAAGATTATTGGGTGTGATTTTTCGTATTTGGTACCAGTAACATCCCACCAGCTGATTACAGCCAATTACACAATGTATCACAGACTACCACCTACCCCTATCGGGGCGAACCTTACATTGGTAAAACAATTAATTAAGCACCAAGACCTATTAGAAGTCTTGAAAGAAATCCGAGAAAGTGGAAAGAAAACATTAATTACTGTCCAACATGATACAAAGGAAATAACCAGAGTTCTACAAAGAATAAAATACAGATAATCACTGGTGAGATGTGATCTTTGGGTGATCACCAACTGCAAATGGAATCTTTGATAAGTTGTGCCACCCTATTCTAGTTTTACTAATATTAGTTGGGATAAGCTTAGGATTATCTATTACATTGTTAATTTGGAACTGGAGAATACTACAACGAATGGCTGTACTAACCTCTTTATCAAACGTACATAGTGAAGCATTAAAAGACACTTATTGTCATGGAAATCTTCCTTAAGTAAAAGAATTTACTTATTTCCTAGGAAAGGGGGGAATGAGACAGAGTAAGGATCCATCCTGAACTAGGTGAAGTGTCTGGGAGAGGTGAAGGGTCTGTGGAGCTAAAGCTGAAGGAGAGGCCGCATTCCAGAGACAGCAAGGAGACAGAGAAAGAAAAACAGAAAAACCACGAGGTCAATCTGCCCCCGACCTAGGAATTCCTCCGATAAAGAAGAATTAGTGCTAAGTGTCATGCAAGATGAATATGTATGAACTTATTGTGAAACTGTATGCATATGCATTTGGAAGGGGGATAAAAGGAGGTCTGAAATCTTCAGGGGTACGCATGCCCTTTGGGGAGTCTTGCGTCCGGCGCGCGTCGTAATAAAGCATACCGGGCTTTACAACTTTTACAAGTTGTGAGGTTTCTTCTTTTCTCTGCAAAACACTGGCCTCACACGGGCATTCCGAGCATCCCAAGGTGTCTCGGGACATCGATGTCATCCAGCCTCTGACAGCAACCACGATGACAGTACAGAACCTGATGGAATCAAGGGTCAGTTGTGACCTCATGGTGCCTCATGGAATCAAGGAGACCATTGTGTAACTCAGGGGCAGTATGGCTGCAAGGGTCAAAAATCAAACACTGGGGTCCATAGAAACAAGGAACCATTGTGACACAGCGAGGCCGCATGGAGCCAAGGGAAACCTGTGACTCTGTTGGGGCTCATGAAACCAAGAAGCCATTGTGACACTGCAAGACTTCATGCAATCAAGGAGAATACTGTGACAGTGTGGGGACCCATGAAATCAAGGAACCATGGAACAGGTCTGCCTGCTTTGACCTCCTGGGGTCTGTTTGACAGGTCCCACTGAATTTGACATGTCAAGGGCCACTTCTCATCTGACTGTGAAGCACTGGGGCTCTGTGCTTTCCTTCCTATGGAAAAGAGCTCTCTTTCTTGTCTAGGCTTCTATGCCTGAAATTAGGATTCCACCTCTAAAATTCCCTATATGCAAGGCTTTCTCCCAACAAAATCTGCCAATACAGTCAAGTGTGGCAAGACTCGGCCTCTGGTGACTGCCTCTCATGTGCCCCAGTGCTCGGTTGTTTCCTTCCTATGGAGACCATTGTGACAATGTGGGGGGCTGTGGAGCCAAAGGGCATTGTTACACTGTAGGAACTTGTTGAACCAAGGGAATCATTGTGACACTGTGAGTACCATGGATGCAAGGGGCCATTATGACACTGTGGAGTCTTGAGGAACTATGGGGGCCATTGTGACACTTTGGGGTCTTCTGTAATGCAGGGAACATTGTGACACTGCAGAGAACCACGGATCCAAGGGACCATTGTGACACTGGAGCCTCGTGGAACCAAGGACATCACTGTGGTTCTGTTGGGCCGCATGGTCCAAAGGGGCCAATGTGAAGCCACGGGGCTTTGTGGAACCAAGAGACAATTGTAGCATTTCAGGGCCTCATGGAGCCAAAGGGTCATTGTGATCCTGCAGGGCACCGTGGATCCATGGAGAAAATTGTGGCATTGCAAGGCCCCATGGAATGATGGTGACCATTGTGACACTGCAGGGCCTCACGGAACCAAAGGGCTATTGTGACCCTGCAGGGCCTCATGGAGGGAAGGGGCCATTGTGACACTATGGGAACTTGTGGAGCCAAGGGGATCATTGTGGTACCACTGGAGCCCATGGAACCAAGGGGCCATGGTGACACAGAGGAGCTTCATGGAACCAATAGACCATTATGATAGCCTGGGCTTTTGGAACAATGGAGACCATTTAGATCCTTAAAGACTTGTGTAACCAAGGAACCATTAGGACACCAGAGGGCATCACGGAAGCAAGAGAACCATTGTTACACTGCAGGGCCCTGTGGAACCAAGGCAACTTGAAATAGGTGTGGCTGCCTTGGACTCCCAGGGTTCACCTGACAGGTCTGGCCGACCTTGGAATGTGGAAGGCCACTCCCATCTGCCCCTGAAACACTGGGGTTCTGGGCTTTCCTTTGTATAGAAAAGAACTGTCCATCTTTTCCAGGTATTCATGGCCAAAACTTGGATTCCACCTCCAAATTTCTGTGTATCCAAGGAATATTGCCCGACAAAAGTTGCCAGGACAGACAGGTGTGGCTGGTCTTTGACTCCTGAGTGCCAGCACTTACCTGTTTTGCAAACACTGGAAAGGTCTCTCTGCTTTTCTTTTTATGGAAGAAAAACATCCGTCTTCTCCAGGCACAAATGTCTGAAATTAAGATTCCACATCCATAATTTCAAATATCCAAGGGTTGGTCCAATCAAACCCGCCAGGACAGACAGGTCAGGCTTGCCTTAGCCTCTGGCGGTTCCCACTCATCAGCTTCTGAAACACTGGGGCTCCGTGGTTTCCTTCCTATGGAGACCAATGTGATATTTGGGAGCCTTGTGAAATGAAGGGGCAATTGTGACACTGCAGAGCACCATGGATCCAAGGGACATTGTGACACTGTGGAGCCTCCTGGAACCAAGGACATCATTGTGGCTCTGTTGGGCTGCATGGTACCAAGGGACCATTGCATATCAGCAATGTGAGAGTTAGCCCAGCTGTAACTCAGAGTCAGACAGATTTTACCCCGGAAGAACTGGACATGAGTTTCAAGTCCTAGGAGTCATTCTTTTAACTTAGGGTGAGCTTGAGAAGTCCCCCATAAGCCTTTAGTGTTGTTATGCTACGTTGTCCAAGTTCTATTCCCCCATTGGTTTATTGGTTACTTATTTCTTCTATATGTTATTGTTCTAGTTTTCTAGCCCCAAGTATCTATGTTGTTGCTTCCCCCTTGACTTAGGTATTAGGATCCTGCACCTTGCACTGTGCTGGAATTCTCCATGTTTATTGTTTTTAACCCTGTTATTAAAGTTCCTTTTAAACAACTCCATTGATCCTGCTCCTTTGCATTTTCACCACCCTCGTCCTGAAGTCAGGGAACCAGAGAGGTTTATTGCAGCCACCCTCATTGGGACATTTGGCGCCCGAACAGGGACTATGTCATTGAGGTCTCCCTGTGTCAGTCATGTCAGCTGGGGTTAGCTGATGGATAGGTCAGTGCTCCCTGGGATTTTGGATTGTGACAGATTCGGCAGATTCATCGTTGCTTCAAGGGACCTTGGCCAGGATCAGCAGGGACAATGACGGTTTCACCTGCATCGGATTGCAGGTGGGTTTGGGGAAATACAAGACATTCATTGCCCATTTAGTAACTGTGTTTTTACAGCATGCACCATGGCCCATAATTAATTTGGAGTGTTCCAGTGGCTCTTCCCCATTAGGCAGAGAAAGAGAAAAATGGGCAGCCAGATGTCCAAAGCAGAAAGGAGCATATATGGATGCTGTCATTCTCACTGATCATGACAAAATATTTTCAAAGAACAAATTAAAATCAATCATGAGGTGGATCATTACAAATTTTCCAGATTCCTCTGCTGATGAAATCCATACCACTGAATTTTAGGACTCAGTGTGATTTGCGGAGAAAGGAAGAAACCTCACAACTTGTAAAAGTTGTAAAGCCCGGTATGCCTTTATTACGACGCGCGTCGGACGCAAGCCTCCCAAAAGGCGTGCGTGCCCCTGGAGACTCCGAGTCCCCTTTTTATCCCCCCTTCCAAATGCATATGCATACAGTTTCAAATTAAGTTCATACATATTCATTCCACGCGACATTTAGCACTAATTCTTCTTTATCGAAGGAATTCCTAGGTCGGGGGCAGATTGACCTCACGGTTTTCTGTTTTTCTTTCTCTGTCTCCTTGCTGTCTCTGGAATGCGGCCTCTCCTTCAGCTTTAGCTCCACAGACCCTTCACCTCTCCTAGACACTTCACCTAGTTCAGGATGGATCCTTACTCTGTCTCATTCCCCCCTTTCCTAGGAAATAAGTAAATTCTTTTACTTAAGGAAAATTTCCACGACAATAAGTGTCTTTTAGCGCTTTACCATGTACATTCGACAAAGAGGTTAGTACAGCTATTCGTTGTAGCATCCTACAGTTCCAAATTAACAATATAATAGACAATCCTAAGCTTATCCCAACTAATATTAGTAAAACTACAATGGGGTGACACAACTTATTAAGGACTCCATTCGCAGTTGGTGACCATCCAAAGATCACATCCCACCAGTGATGAGTCATATCTTGTCTTATTCTTTGTAGAACCCTGGTTATCTCCTTTGTATCATGTTGGACAGTAATTAATGTTTTCTTTCCACTCTCCTGAATTTCTTTCAGGATTTCCAATAGGTCTTGGTGTTTAATTAATTGTTTTACCAATGTAAGGTTCATCCCAATAGGGGTAGGTAGTAGTCTGTGATACATCGTGTAATTAGCCTGAATCAGCTGGTGGGATGTCACTGGGGCCAAGTACGAAAAATCACCCGGTAATCTTAACAAAATTACAAATACAAAAGTTAGAATGATTTCTACTAGACAGAACAACATCATTGCTATCAACTTTTACTGCAGCACAGGCAGTCCTCAGACACACACATCCATTCCCAGTATATACAAGCACAGTTTTCTGGTCGGTGACTGGATGAACTTCAAAGTGACAAATACTCTGTTCAGTGTCCAGGCACACGTCCTGAGCATTAATAGTGTTGCTCTCACAAATGAATCCCATCTGTTCTCTAGTAATGCAGGATTCTACATTTACTGTCTGCCACTTTTCATTCACCTTTCGTGCCCACACTCTATGTTCTGAAGGATAGAGTATTGTTTTTTCATGGTTTAACCCTAGGGCAATGATGGGATGGATAACAAAAACTGTGGCATTACGTATGGTAAGCACAAAGGCAGTTGCTACATTATAAACGGGATCATAGGTGAAATTCACCATAGTCCACCAAGATTGGAACTTCCTTTCAAAATCGATAGCATTATCCCACACAATCTTCCGAATTTCAGCTGGAAAATTACCTTCATTCCCTTCCCGTATGATCAGAGCTGCTGTTGCCTGCACCCATAACTGTGCTTGTATACAACTGAGAGCTAAAGACACATTATCTTGGACTGCACCAAGTGCTTCTGTTATTAACCTGTGGTCTTGGTCCCCGGTCGTTTCCCATTTTGACAGTACTTTTGAAATCTGCCACTGGCTAGTTCCTAATGCCAACAGAGATGATTGTAAGGGTTGCCTCAATTTTGTTAGGCTGCCTGCTGCAGTGATCAGTTTATTCATCAGTATCTCTGAATCAATTCCATTCAAAACTCCTAATCCTGTCCCTAATAGACCAGTTAGATCCCTTCTCATTCTGCTCCTGAGGTATGTCTGTTTTTGCAGCCATGTTGTCCAGCCCTCAAAGGAAGTTTTTAGGAAGGAGGAGCAGACTGGTTGGATTTTTGAGATGTTAATTTGCATTATCAGCTCCACACGTTTGAGAGACCATTCTGGATTGAATAATAGTTGTTGTTCACCCACATTCTTTACTACATAGGGGCCAACTCCGTACAACTCGGGTTCAAGTTTGGGTTGAGTCTGAACTATTTGGGTCTTGGTGTGGGCTGTGTAGGGTCCTGCTGTGGTGAAAGGTGTAGTGTCTATTTTGAATTTAAATGAAAGCCCAATATCTTCCTGTGCCCAAAGGCAAATTATTTCCACAGGCTGTATTAAGGTGAAATTACACCAGCAGTCTGATTCATTTAGGCTATCACAGATTTCCTGGTGTTCATATTCATCAGGAGAGGTTGAGACACTAATTTCATTTGGTTTCTCATGGGCTGTCCCATTTATCATCCGGCACCCTACCTTGATTTCTTCTCCTCTAATCCCTTGAAGTGTCCATAGTTTCTGTTCCTGCCATTCCTGCTTCTCATATACCTGATCTCCATGAATTACCACAATGGACAGGTTTAAATTCTCAGAAAGTTCTCCCATGGATCCAGTATACTGATTAAACGCCCGGGACCAAGGCCATTTAACATTGCTCTGAATAAAGGTACTCTCAAGTTCTAAAACTTCAGTTATGATTATACACAAAATGATCCTACAAACTAAAACATGAGCTACTCCCGACCGCAATTTACTCATTTTGCCCAAGTAAGTTTTAGTCTCAGTTCATTGTCTCCTGGAGTCACTCCTCAAGGGGTCTCTGGGCCTTCTTCACCCGGGAGTGATGAATCCAGGCGTTCTGCTCCTTGATTTTGATTGCAGTGAAGGTGGTGAGAAGCACTTGGAACGGTCCCTCCCACTGCGGTTCCAAAGTTTTTTCTGTAAGAGACTTCAAGGGAGATTTGTCCATCTGGGATAAGGACTCCTTCAGTAGCTACCTCCCCTTTTGCTGCTTCTTTTGCCTCTCTATCCGCCAGCTCATTTCCTTCTTCCAATTCTGAGCTCACTTTTTGGTGTGCCTTAATGTGCATAATTGCTACCTTTTCAGGCAGCTGAACTGCTTCCAGCAGCTGGATTATTTCTTGTGCATGTTTGATGTTCTTTCCCTGTGAGGTCAGCAGCCCCCTCTCCTTCCAGATGGCCCCATGTGCATGTACAACTCCGAATGCATACCTCGAGTCTGTGTAGATGCTTATTCTCCTCCCTTTTGCCCTTTCCAAGGCACGGGTCAGGGCAATTATCTCGGCCTTCTGCGCGGAGGTGCCTGTTGGTAAGGGTCCAGACTCGATTACCTCTCTATAGGTGGTCACTGCATATCCAGCATATCGCTTCCCATCGGCAACGTAGCTGCTCCCATCAGTGAACCAGGTCTCTGCGTCATCCAGGGGGGTATCCTTTAAGTCTGGGCGGCTGGAGTAGGTAGCTTCAATGGTCTCCAGGCAATCGTGGTGTACTGCCTCTCCTTGATTTCCACTGAGAAAAGAAGCTGGGTTGACAATATTAGTCACCACGATCTCTACATCATCTTGCTCCACCATAATGGCCTGGTATTTCAGAAACCTCTGCGGTGAAAGCCAGTGGCCACCCTTTACTTCCAGTACTGCAGACACTGTGTGGGACACTAGCACAGTCAATTTTTGTCCCAGGGTAAACTTGCGTGCCTCTTGGATGTTCAGCACAACTGCTGCTACAGCTCTGAGGCAACCTGGCCATCCTTTGGCTGTTGCATCTAGTTGCTTAGAGAGGTAAGCAACTGCCTTCGGTATGGACCCAAGTCCTGAGCCAGTATTCCCAGGGCAATTCCCTGCTTCTCATGGGAAAATAGGAAGAATGGTTTACTCACATCTGGAAGTCCCAAAGCTGGAGCTGACATGAGGGCATCCTTTAGCTGGTGAAAGGCCCGTGTTGCTTCTTTCGTCCACTGGAGATCTCTGTTTCCATTGGCAATAAGAGCATAGAGGGGTCTGACGAGTAGTCCATAATTATAAACCCACAGCCGGCACCACCCTGCCATGCCTAGGAACGTTCGGAGTTCCTTTATGGTCTGGGGTTTTGGGGTTTGGCATATGGCTTCCTTGCGAGCCTGCCCTAAAGTCCGTTGCCCAGCACTCACCTCGTACCCCAGGTAGACTACTTTCTGTTTCACTATCTGTGCCTTTTTTTTGGATACTCTGTATCCTTGGAGTCCTAGGAAATTCAAAAGGCTTACCGTCCAGGCCACACATGCTTCCCTTGTCTGAGTGGCCAGTAGAAGGTCATCGACATACTGCAAAAGTCTTCCTTCTTTCTGTGGGGCTTCCCAGGATTCCAGATCCTTTGCAAGTTGTTCCCGAACAGGGTGGGGAATTTTTCCAACCTTGTGGTAGTCTGGTCCATGTGAGCTGGGTTTTGCGCCCACTTTTAGGGCTTTCCCATTCGAATGCAAAGAATTTTTGGCTGGCTTCATGGATGGGGAGGCAAAAGAAGGCATCCTTTAAATCTAGAACAGTGAACCAGGTTAGCTCAGGTGTTAGGCAAGTTAATAAAGTGTATGGATTGGCTACAACCGGATACAGATCTTCTGTTATTTTATTGATAGCCCTTAAATCCTGTACTATCCGGTATGTCCCATCAGATTTCCGAACAGGCAGGATGGGAGTATTGAAATCAGATTGGCATTCCTTCAGCAATCCTAGTTGCAGAAAATTTTTGATTATTGAGCTGATTCCCTCCCTGTCCTCTTTCCTTAGGGGGTACTGCTTGATTCTCACTGGCTGCGCTCCCTCCTTGAGTTTGATTACTATGGGAGAGGCATTTTTTGCCCTTCCTGGCACATCAGAGGCCCACACCCCGGGAAATACCTGACTTAATATTTCCTCATCAATTTCTTCCTTAATGCCAGTAGCAGTCAGAGTTAAACTTAGTGCCTCTATGTACTTTTGATCATTCACCTCCAGAGTAATTTCCCCATTTTTGAATATGATGGTGGCTTGTAATTGTTCCAATAAATCTCTCCCCAAGAGTGCTCTTGGTGAATTAGGCATGTATAAGAACTTATGAATACCCCATTGTTTTCCCAATTTGTACTTCAAAGGTTTGCAAAAATATGCCCTTTCAGACTGGCCAGTTGCCCCCTGCACTACAACATAATCATTTTCCACAGGCACTAAAGCTTTATTTAGGACTGAATATGTAGCTCCTGTGTCAACTAAAAATTCTACCCTTTTCCCTTCTTCCCCCAGCCTCATTGTTATAACCAGTGGATCAGCTGGGGCAGGATCCCCCGGTCCTCCTCAGTTGTTTTGTACGTGTGCAGCCATCTGTTGGTCACTCCTTCTTCGTTCTGGGCATTGGTCTTTCCAGTGACCAATTCTTTTGCAGATTGCACACTGGTCCCTGCCCAACCGAGGTGGTCCTTGTCTCAGTGGGCCCTGGTTGTGTTTCCTCTGCCTTTCCTCCTGTACCACTGCCACCAACCTTTTCATTCCTCGTTTATATCCTTCCTCCCGGTTACTAAACACTCTCCAGGCCTCTTCTAACAAGGCTTCAAGATTTCTCGCGTCTGCTCCCCGAATCTTCTGAAGTTTGTGCCTGATATCTCCAGCAGACTGCCCCAAAAATGAATTAACTAGTTGGTTTATCCCTATCTCAGACTCCGGATCTAATGATGTATGATGACGCATGGTATCCCTTAAACGCTCTAGAAATTCAGATGGAGTCTCAGAAGGTCCCTGCTTAAGTGAATATAAGGCAGACCAGTTTATGGTTTTTGGAATAGCTCTTTCCACCCCTGTTGCTATCCACTCTTGATACTCTGCTAATTTCTTTACCTCTGCCGACACATTAGGGTCCCATTCTGGGTCTTGGAGGGGGAAATGTTGTTTTACATCCAGCTGGGTGGCTTTACAGTAATCCTCCGCCAAATTTCCAGCTGTCTTTAAGATCAGCTGCTTCTCTGTCTCAGTGAAAGCATCCAGTAGTAGCTGGATGTCAGCCCAGTCTGGGTTGTGCTGTTTGATAACATACCTTAGGCGTTTGGCAGTGAGTATCGGGTCAACACGGTAATTCCTCGCAATCCTTTCCCATGCTTCTAAATCAAGGGTGGTAAATGGCACTTTAATCATTAATCTGCCCCCTTCTGGTCCCACTGCCTGTCGCAGAGGGGCCTGTAGCACTACTTGCCTCCTAGTCCTAGATGCAATTGGACTCCCACGGGTGGGGTGGGCTCTAGTAGATGTGCCTTCCCCACCTGAGTCCTCCTCCTCCTTTTTAGGGAGGCTTCCTTCCTCCTCATCCTCAGTATCAGCCTCGACTTCCCTAACCCCCCCCCTCGGGGAGGAGCTGGAGGATGTTTCACCCACTCAAATGTGTCCCGTTCTTGCTCCTCAGAACAATAGACCTTATCTGATCTCATACACCGTTGTCCTATATTGCATGCTGAACAGCAGCGTTTGATTTGCCCTCTCTTTGCCTTGTTATCCCTTTCAAGGGCCAAGACCAGTGGGTCTGAGGGTGCTTTAATCCCACAGTCCCTCTGCCACTCTTGGTGGTTTCTTAAAACAAAAAACATATCAGCATACGAGACCTCATTCCATTTACCCTCCCGTCTTAGAAACAACATCAACTGCAGTAAAGTATTATAGTCCAGGGTTCCAGTGGGTGGCCACCTTGCTCCGTCCTCTAGCCTATATAAGGGCCACCAGCGTGTGCAATACCGGATTAGATCCTTTTTATTCTCAGAGCCCCCCCGGCTAGTGACTTCCTTCCAGTGGGCCAAGATGCACCCTAAGGGGCTGGTCTGCGGAACTTCCTTACTCTGGTTAGTTCCCATTATCTCCTTCTTGCTCTGTCCCGCTTCCACCCAAACCTCTTTTCACAGGACTTCACAGTAGCTTCCCAGTCCTCCTCCCACACACCCCAAGTGGCAGGTACCAGATGTGATTTCCCACACACAAGTTTTAAGATCTTAGGCTCTGAATCAGCTTGATCAGGAACCTCTAGTTTACATCTGGGGCACGTGCCCCGTCGCCTGCTAGAACAACAATACCAGCGTTTCCCACAAACTACGCACTGTAATAATACCCACGCAGCGTGCCAGCCTCTTGATGCGCCAAAGGTTACTCGAAATTTCCCGCAAAAGCAAGCTATTCCATTTATTACAGGGAGCTCTAAATCTTCTACGGCAAGCTGTTCCCAGTCCAGACTTACAAGAATGCCAGCTGAAGTCCGGTAGAGTCCCTCTAAGTGAACTCGTTCGTCTCCTCTATTTATCCAAAAATTCACCGGATTCACGAACTCCCAAGGGTCGAGTCCAAACCACTGAGGCAGAGGAACCCCTCGGGTTCGTCTAGCCACGGTGAAAGCACGCACAACCTACACCATAATTTACCACTTTTACTCAATAAACGCCCTCGCGCACGCTTTTCACAGTTCACTCTGTTTTCTCCGTCGGGCGCTCCCCGCCCCCGCACAGCCTGCTTCGATCGGTGTTTACTCAACTTCTCAAGCGGCGGGCAGAACTTTCGCCCCCCCGCACAGCCTGCTTCGGCCGGTGTTTACTCAGCCTCTCAAGCGGCGGGCAGAACTTTCGCCTCCCCGCACAGTAGAGCACTATGCATCTGCTCTCTATATATCATACACTTTATACACTTGCACAACTTACAAATACAGCGCGCTGATCACACAATGCAGCACACAGCAACACAGTGTCCGGACACCACTCACACACGCACAAACAGAAGAAACATACGCGAATTCAGCTCTGCCCTATCAGAATCTGAATTCTAATACACGCATACACGGGTTCACCCGGCTTACCCCCGGAGCCGCTGGCAGTCCTGCTCTATCAGGACGACAAGGCGACGAACCCCGTCTCTAATACAGCCGCTCTATCAGCTGCAGCTAGCTTACCCCGGAGCCGCTGGCAGTCCCGCTCTATCAGGACGATGGAACGAACCCCGTCTCTAATACAGCCGCTCTATCGGCTGATCCCAGACGTCTCTGGGTCGTTAATTCCCTTGTTCTTCCCCCCTGCCCCAGGGGCCCCTAGTACATACCGTGTCCTTCTCCGCGGCCAGCAGGTTCTTGTCTGTCCCGGCAGGAGGCAAGTCGAGGCGAGCGGAACTTCCTCCAGGAAAATCCTGGGGTGCGCCTAGGAGTCCGTCGGTCCCCCCCTGCCCCTGCGGGGACAGAGATGGAGACGGAAAGTATCTCCTGAATCTCCTACCTGGCTCGCCAGAATGATTTGCGGAGAAAGGAAGAAACCTCACAACTTGTAAAAGTTGTAAAGCCCGGTATGCCTTTATTACGACGCGCGTCGGACGCAAGCCTCCCAAAAGGCGTGCGTGCCCCTGGAGACTCCGAGTCCCCTTTTTATCCCCCCTTCCAAATGCATATGCATACAGTTTCAAATTAAGTTCATACATATTCATTCCACGCGACATTTAGCACTAATTCTTCTTTATCGAAAGAATTCCTAGGTCGGGGGCAGATTGACCTCGCGGTTTTCTGTTTTTCTTTCTCTGTCTCCTTGCTGTCTCTGGAATGCGGCCTCTCCTTCAGCTTTAGCTCCACAGACCCTTCACCTCTCCTAGACACTTCACCTAGTTCAGGATGGATACTCTGTCTCAGGAGAAAACTGGAAAAGATGGAAGATTGGCAAGAGAGGGACATAAATGAGTTATTAAGAGAGGCATTGAAGGTGTATTTAAGGAGGGAGGAAGAAAAGGCAAAGGCCAAGGCTAAGATCATGGTTGCTGTAGCTAGAGAAAGTGCAGGGTGGGCGGGACCACCACCAGGAGGAGGCAAGGATAGGCCTCTTGTACTGTCAGGTGCAAGAGGGATAGAGACACCTCAAGTCCCTTTGAGAGGACGACATTGCTATTACTGTGGAGAGCCAGGACACGTCAGGAGGTTTTGTAGAAAGCTCAGTCTCAATGCGGCAATAGCCAGGGAACAAGATGATGTCTGGAAAGATCCTTAGAGGTGATGAGTAGAGAGTCAGGGGCTTTACACTTTAGGGGACCCGATGCAACATCTAGAAGAGCCCTTGGTAAACTTTGAAGTGGGACCCCTAAATGAGGAATTTGAATTTTTGGTTGATACAGGAGCAGATAAGTCCTGTCTCAACAAAGTAACATCTGAAGTTAGACAAAAAACAGCTAGGTAGAAAGGATATCCAATAGCACCAAAACTGGCCAGTAAAACTAAACTTGTAATAAGTGGTGTGAAAGTAAAAGGTACCTTATTGTTGTCTTGTTGTATGTGTGAGAGTGAGTCACAAGCGAAGTCAGCCTCAACTTCCCGGGCAGGTGGGAAGGGGGCATTGGGAGTGTGTGTGTGTGTGTGTGTGTGTGACCTGCAAACCAAGCTTGTGTCCCCCGGGCGGGTGGGGGCTGTGACCAAAGTGTGTGTGTGTGACCTGCAAACCATACTAGTGCTCCCCAGATGTGTGAGGGAGCCGTAGCTGTAAGAGCGTGAGTGACACGCAGACAGCCTCACAAGTGAATGTGCGCCAGAGGCAACCAGAGTCAGGGCCCTTCCAAGAGGCCCAGAGATACTGAGACCTGTGGGCCAACCCCAAGGTGAGGGGGGGCTATAGGGACCTGTGATTTTCTAGTAATAAGTTTGTGTCTTAAAGGTGTGGAAGAGTGTGTGAAAGTGAATGAGAAATGAGAGAGTGAATATAGATGAGTTAGAATAGAGGTAATGTAGATTGTGCATTACAAGTTTTACCACATCTCCTTAGAAGGAAGTGTATTGTGTAAAAGAATGGTGTAAGAAAAAAAAAAAGGGAAAAAGAGATAAAGTGTAAGGGGTTGAAAGAAGTATTTAAGCTGTAAGTAAAAGTAAGAAACAGAAGCAAGAGATAAATAAATAAGATCTTGAAAATAGAACAGAAAACCAGTGAATTAAATACACAGAAAAAATAGGAGAATAAAAGTACTTTGAGAGTTAAGCTAGCTGAGAAATACAACTCCTTGCAAAATACAGAGTATGAAGAAGTTGATGAGAGAAACATACAAGCTATGGAAAAAGAGAAATTACTGATAACATTAAACAGAGAAGCTGAGTTTTGATAAAATCATTAACAGTAGACCATTAATGCCTGTGTTTGAAAGCCGTTTCAGGTATTCTTCATTACTAAGACGGTTGGACTCACATCACTCTCACCCCTGGTATTGGACCAGGATTCAACACCAAGTTTTTCCCTCTGGCATTTGGTATTGGACCGAGACTTTTGGACAGACCCCCTGTCTCCGTCTGGCATTGGGCCAGACTCCCAGTTTCTACGTCTGGCATTGGGCCAGACTCCCAGTTTCTCCTTGTGGCATTGGACCGGACTACACCCCTGTCTACTTCTGGCATTGGGCCAGACTCCCAGTTATTCCCCTCTGGCATTGGGCCAGAGTCCACACCACTCACCTCCAGGCACTGGATAAGGATTCATCCACATCACAAGTTAATTCACCTGGGTATACTGTGATTTGGAGTTGACTCTCAGGAAGAGGAATCAAAAAGACTGAACTGTATGGGAAAAATTGGTATCAGAGTTCTAATATTGCTTAAAATGTTTCAAAACTGTTTTGTGTAAATTATGTTGGTAAAAAGTTTAAGGCTGTAAATAAGTAATTCTAGTTTAAGTTCCCCAATTCTAAAGACTCCAGGTTAATCCTCTACAGAACACTCCTCTGGGGGAAACTAAAATTTGTAGGGAACAGACCAAGAGAGGCTTAACCAGAGAAGCGGGTAGAAGGGACTCTAAAGAGCTTAGAAGCTTGTCCTCAGAAAAAAAATTCCCCAAGAGGCAAGGCAGGGGGGCAGGCTGTGCAAGATGACCCATACCGACTCTTGGGAAGGGTAGTACTGATGGCTCTGATTGCTGGTGGTGCTCAGGGGAGCCCAGCTGAGCTGTGCAGTGAATGCTACCAACCCTCTATGAGGAGGAAGTGAGCTCCTTGTCGAGAGTCCACATCAGTTCTAATCCTGATTGTGTTAACCTCTCCCAATTGGTCCTTTATCAGAAAAATAAGAGCATGTATTGGATAGCCCAGAATACTGCCACTTTTAGGCAGCCACTCCTAGGAGAGTGCCCTATAGAGGAAGCCTGGTTTTGCTTTGAATGTGATGCTGCTGAAACAAGCTCAGCAGATCTAGTAAAAAGCAAAGAAATGGTGAAAATGGTAAGAAAAACTGTTTGTTACAAGTATTTATATGAGTGTACTGGAAAAGAGATAAACCCCTTTTGGAACACATTTCAGGGGAACTCTGAACTCCTAAGTTTGATCTCATCTGGCAACTGCATTGCTAAGGTGATAACACCAATTTTCTTATTACGCAAAGAAACTGGATCAAGTTTGGGAGTTCCTATATATAATGATTTGGAAGAAATTGAACAAAACCGGGAAAGTGAAATAGAAATTGAGAAAATCCAAAATTGTAAAAGCCAAGTTCAGATCCCAAAATCTGTGTTGAACAAAGTCATCCGGCTCCAGGCAGTATTAAAAATAAACAATTCAATTATTAGGGACATTTCAAACGAAATAAAAAGATTGGCATGTGTAAATAATCAAGATCAAACTCCTACACTTGATCCGAGTGGGTGGGAGAATTTAGAGATTTTCAGAAAATATGTATGGGAAAAAGTGGTTTTTTCTCGCTGTGTGTGTACTTGGAGGATTGCTCTTTTTACTATGCTTATTTATCTGTTTTAGTAAAACAGTATTGGCTGTACAAACCAATCTGGAAAAACCAAGCAAAGTAACAAGGTTAAGTAAGCATGATTACCAAAGTGCACAAGAGATTTATAGTAGATTCAAAACAAAAAATTGTGAGTTGATGCGAGCTTAAGAATTTAAGCTCGATCAAAGAAAAAGAGGGGGGACTGTTATGAACAAAAATGCAGTTAATGTTTTTTTTGTGGGAGGGAGTTGCAGGGACGCGATCGGGTCGGTCTCTGCCAGGATACTTAGTGCTTTGTTATTGTAATACCGGGTCGTTGAGGCTTATCTCTTCTTTTGTATTAGTAAAAAGCCTGGCTGGGTGCGGTGGACCCTTCCCCCGAGGCAGTGCTCTCTTACAACATAGGGAAGACACCTGAGAGGGTGGGGGGGATTATGCAAAGTGACTCCAAAGTCCAGAATGCTTTGTGGGACCCCTACTCGAAATGCAACGAGAAAACCCCAAAAACAACGAGCCAAATAAGAATTGAGAGACTAAAATGATGTCTGGACATGAGGAGCCGATGGCTGAGCCTGCAGAGATGCGGAGCCCCTCTCGCCCTGAGCAGGGAGTGGTCCCAACGCCGGGACCAGACGAGACCGAGCCAGGGAAATCAACATCTGACGGGGACATCAAGCCCTAAAAAGCTCCCACGAGGACTGGATCCCCTGGCTCTGCCCCTAGTGGACAGAGCTGCGCATGTCCTCCTCCTCTGAGTTGCCCTGGGAGACGCGACGGGAACTGCAGCCCTGCCAAGCCACCCAATCCTGAGCTGATCACTTTTAATAAAGGCATTATAAAGGAGAAGAAGTCTCCTGGCCCTGTTTATTTCAAAAGGTATTGCTACTTATTACAATCACTGTTCCTTAAGCATCCTCCAACCACCCCATCTCCCCCCAGCCCATCTCTATTCCCAAACAACAGGTCCAACATAGTCCCTCCCCTGCTGGGCTCATTTCCAGCTGTGACAAAAAGTTGTCCTCCATACTCTCTAAAAGCTTGGAGGCTGCTGTGGAATTTTACTGCTCCAGAGGCTTGTTCAGCCTTCAGCTCTTCAGTGCAGGAATTCAGTGTTCCAGGGCTCGTTAACATTCAGAACACCTTTACAAGAAAAGTCTCTGGGGACAATTTGATTTCCGTTTCCAAATAATCTGTGGTTAATTTGACAGATTTCGGAAGTGTGTTCAAACTGAATGTATTCTGTTTAAAAAGAGAATGAGAAAAGATTTTTTTAGGTCCTGTGTAAATTTCTTTTTCCTGTTAATTTAATGATATATGCAATCTCCAATTGACACTAAATCCAAGTACCTCCTCATGAAATTTGAGTAGGTATGAAAATCAAGACCCTTCATGGCTGACAATCAATCAGACTCTGTCCCTACCCCCACCCCACCATTTCTCCCATCTAAGCCCTGGCACTCAGAGTAGCCTTGTGCAAATCTGATCTCCCTCCAGCCCAGGCTGCACCTCCAGCTTTCAGCTCCTTGGCTCCAACTCCCACCTGCTTTCCTTGGAGAAGAAGCTGCCCAAGACACAGAGGGATATTCATTTCTTGTCAGCCAACAAAGCCAAGGGAAGGCACAGCTCCATCAAATGCAAAAGTCATTCTTCTCCCTGGCTCTACCCAGCACTTGATCCCCACAGCCTGTCCTGTTTCCTTCATGCCTGCATTGACAGGGACTTTCTGGGACAAGGGAGCTCTGCTCTGGGTATGGAGGGAGGTCCAAGTGCAGCCACTGGAGAGGGAATCACAGCTCATCAGGTTTGTGTCCTTTGAGGGATTAGGAACTGGTGAGACTCAGAGGCACAGAAAGGATTCTCTTCATCTCACACATAAAAAATGTGAACTGATAAAATTTAATAAGCATCAAAACACTTCACTGAGTTTCTTGTGACATCCCAGCAACATCTGACATGTCCACCATCCACAAGGCATCGCCATACAGGAAGAATTTTAGACAAATACTTGAGAAGAGGTGATATATAAGGCAAAAGTAAAATTAGGATGCTGACAAAGGTGCTATTTAATCTTCTAAAAGATTTAGAAACTCCCTCAAGTCAAAGCATGAAGCCGCCCAAGGGAAATTCATTGCAAGGACTAGAGAAAAGCTGCACCAGAGGAAATCTGGGGAAGGACAGAGATCCAGCTGGTCTGAATGAAGACGCATTCTTAGACACGGTCATTTAAACAGGAGAGCTGGAAACACCTGAAGGAGGAGGGTCATGAAATATTAGACTTAATGTGGGTGGGAATGGTAGAGAGGAAGATCAGTATTTCTTCTTCTACCATCAGTAGAAGCATCCAGAACACCCAGGAAATTCCTGTTCCTGGAGGGAAAACTCTGTCATTCCTTAATAGCACTCAATTGACCCAGGTAATAATGATTTGTTTATATATTATGAAACTAACAAGGATTAGCACCTGCGCCCCTTTCCAGGTAGACATCAGTTGAGTGCCTATGAACAGGCAGTGCCACTTGTGCCCTGAGGTGCCCAGCTGGGACTGGATCTCTCAGAGAGCACCTGAGGGAGAGCAGAGCACCTTGCAAGCTGCAGGTCCCTGACAGCCCCTCAGGGCTACTGTCCCATCAACATCGGCTCTGCTCCAGTGTCAGAAAGGGCCCAGCATGGTGGTGGGATCCTCAGAAAGCTGAGGTGTGTGCTAGAATTCAATGCCCTCCCCATCCCGCAACCACCTGGGCTCCCTTCCTGCCCTGTCCATACCACCAAGGCACAGAGCAGCCTCCTCTCTGGGCCACTGGCCTGTTTGCAATGCCTTGCACAGGCGCTGGCCCTGCCCCACAAGGCCTGGCCTGAGTCCTGCCCCTGCACACTCAGCCAGGCTGAGATGGACACTGATGGTTTCTGCGCCAGGCTCTCTGAGCCCAGCCCAGCTCCCTGCAAGCTCTGCCAGCTGTCCTGAGCTCTGGGCAGCACCAAGGGCCTCTCCCCAGCCCAGCCCAGCCAGCTCTGACCCCACAGCTCTGCTCAGGCCAGGCTGCTCTGGGCACTGGCCCACAGCCTCAGCCCCTGGCAAGGGCACAGCAGCAGCTGCAGCTGCCACAGGACTCAGCCCCAGCCATGGGGGAAGGTGCTTGGCCAAGGCCAAAGGAGGCTCCCTGGCTGCCCTGCTCCCCTCAGGCTGAGGTGCTGAGAGCTCTGCAGCCCCTGCTGCCATTCCATCTGCCCAGGGCAGCACAAGAGCCCTGGCCTTGGGGCCCTCAAGAGCTGCTCCTGCTCCAGGCCCAGGGCCCATGCCAAAGCTGGGGCAGCCACAAAGCTGTGCTCATTTCTTGTTCATTGCTGCTCTGATGGGGATGGATCCTCAGCCACTTGGAGGTTGCTGATGAATTTTAATACTCCAGAGGCCTCTTCATTCTTGAGATCTTCAGTAATGGAATTCAGGTAAAAAGGGTCATAAACATTTGTTCTAAAACACCTGAAGAATAAAAGCCCCAAGGATTTATCTAAATGTTCAATTCTACTGAGGTTAACTGAAAAAATTTCAGAAGTGTATTCAAAGTGAATATACGCTATTGAGAACAATGCAGAGAGAACTGTTTTGTCCTCTTTTTTGTCCTGTTTATAGAATGATATCAGCAATGTCCAATTGATATGGACTCCCAGCACCTTCTAATGCAGCCTGAAGAGATAGGAAAATCCAGACTCTTCATGGCTGACAAGAAATCAGACTTTGTCCCTACCCCCGCTCCATTTCCCTAATCTAACCTCTGGCATTCCTATGGATCAGGAATAGTGTGGCTAGCAGGAGCAGGGCAGTGAATCTTCCCCTGTGCTCAGCACTGGTTGGGCAACACCTCAACTGCTGTCTGATTCTAAGCGCTCTTGGGTGGGCAATAGAAAGAAATTTGTAGCAGGAAGAGTAAAGAAAGCAAAGGTGAAGCCAAAGAAATGTTCAGGGCAGTTTGGGGGTGGCTGCCAGGCAGCCCTGGCTCTGAGCAACAGCGTCTGCAGTGGGACAGGAAACTCCCAGCTGATGGGAACAAACTTTCTGGCTGACTGCAGAGGCCAGGACAAAGCTGAGTGGTTTCCCTGGTGTCCCCCAGCCCTTGCTGGCCCCAGGGGCTGATGGCATTTGTGCTCCCTCAGGTTCATGTCCCCACACCAACAGCATGGGGGTGCTCCCCCTTTTGTGTGCAAAGCAAACAGGGGCTGCTGAGCCAGTGCTGCCGTGTCTGTGCCTGCAAGGATGGGGCACCTGTGTGAGCTGGGGGAGAGGCCAGGGCTGCAGAGGGGGGATGTTGTTGGCAGCTCCATGAGGATGCTCTGGGACGCTGCCCTGGGCTGTCCAGCGCACTGGGGATGGATCAGCCCCTACTCTGCTGCTCCTTCCCATCTGCCCCAGGGCCTTGCAGAGCCCCAGCCATGCTGTTTGCCCCCAGCCTGCCCACGGCCAGCCTGGGGCTGCTGACGGGGCTTTTCTGTGCTGAGCATTGGCCTGGGTGTGTTCTTGAGAGAGCCTGGGCAAGGAGCCTGGAGCCCCCAGGCCTTGGCCTGAGGCGTCAGCGCTGCCCCAGCAGTGCCCATGGCCTGTCCCTGCTGCAGCCCTGGCACTGCCTCTCCCAGGACTGTGCCCGGCCCCGAGAGCACTCAGGCCCTGCAGCAACACCAGGGCCACCAGGGCAGCAGGGCAGGGCCACGGCAGCAGCACTGGCAACACCAAGTGCTGCTGCTGCTGGGCACAGCTGCTGTGCCAGCACTGTTCTGCCCCCAGCTCTGCACACAGACATTGCTGCTGCAGCTCCAGAGAAGGCAACAAAAGGGCATGTCTGCAGAAAACTCTGCAAGGAAATCTTTTAGTTCCTTTAAAGCCTTCAGGAGCACAGCCCCTCATTGACACAGTCTGTGGTCACTGGGAAGGTGGAGACACACAAAATGAGAAATTGCACAAACAACGACAATTGTGAACAGTATGGAAAAAATAAAACCAAGGAAAAAATGCCAAAAGGGGAATTACAGGTAATATTTAAGATTAATTTTATTATAATTTAAAGATTACTTTTATTACACAAATTGTCCAGCAGTTAATGTTTCTGAAACCATCCTGTGATCAGTCTCCTCACTGCAGCCTTGAGCTCCTGGTTCCTCAGGCTGTAGATGAGGGGGTTCAGGACGGGAGGCACCACTGAGTACAGAACTGACAGGGCCAGATCCAGGGATGGGGACGAGATGAAAGGGGGCTTCAGGTAGGTTAATGTGCCAGTGCTGAGGAACAGGGAGAGCACGGCCAGGTGAGGGAGGCAGGTGGAAAAGGCTTTGTGCCGTCCCTGCTCAGAGGGGATCCTAAGCACAGCCCTGAAGATCTGCACATAGGAGAACACAATGAACACAAAACAGCCACAATCTAAAGAGACAGTAACAGCAAGTAATGCCAGTTCCCTGAGGTGTGGGCAGGAGAGCTTGAGGATCTGGGGGATTTCACAGAAGAACTGGCCCACAGCATTGCCATGGCACAGGGGCAGGGAAAATGTATTGGCTGTGTGCATGACAGCAGTGAGAAAGGCACTGGCCCAGGCAGCTGCTGCCATGTGGGCACAAGCTCTGCTGCCCAGGAGGGTCCCGTAGTGCAGGGGTTTGCAGATGGACACGTAGCGGTCATAGCACATGATGGTAAGGAGGGAAAGCTCTGTTCCAAGGAAGAAGATAAGCAGAAAAACCTGTGCAACACATCCTGAGTAGGAGATGTCCCTGGTGTCCCAGAGGGAATTGTGCATGGCTTTGGGGACAGTGGTGCAGATGGAGCCCAGGTCGCTGAGGGCCAGGTTGAGCAGGAAGAAGAACATGGGCGTGTGCAGGTGGTGGCCGCAGGCTACGGCGCTGATGATGAGGCCGTTGCCCAGGAGGGCAGCCAGGGAGATGCCCAGCAAGAGGCAGAAGTGCAGGAGCTGCAGCTGCCGCGTGTCTGCCAATGGCAGCAGGAGGAAGTGGCTGATGGAGCTGCTGTTGGACATTTGCTGGGGCTGCACATCGGGACCTGTTCATGGATATAGGACAGTGAAGAGTTAGAGGCAATGTCTATAACCAAAATCAAAGCCATTTCCTCTACACCCTCTTCTGTAACACACATGGACACCCTTCTCTATTTAAGAATTCTGAGGTTTTCTTTTTAAGCTGTCCCCATGTTTCTTCTGCTATTCTAGGATATCAGAAACCCTCAGCATTCCCTTGGTATAACAGAGTGAGTTCCCTGAGGCAACATAATTAGTGGAGACTGGAGGGAGATGGTCTCACTTGATTGTATTTGGTGTCTCTCTGGGTTTTCACTTTTCTTAAATGGAGGATATGCCCAATCTCAAGCTTTTTGTAAAGATCACCAGATCTTTGCTGAGTGCAGTTGGATCCACCACATCCCAGCTCCACATTTGTAGCTAAGGACTCACGTGGCTCATTTCACGAACCCAGCAGCATTTTCAGTGTCACAACACCTCTGATTTTCCCATCAATCTTATAACTCAGAGATGCTCTAGGACAGGTTTGCAGCTTGGACTGAAATCTCAGGGAGATTTCCAAGTGTCCGTATGATGGCATTGGATGAAGGGAGATGCAGCTCCTTCCCTGGCTGCACTGACAGCATTGCCCAGAGCCGGGCACTGGGGACAGCGTCACCCTGAGCCAGCTGTGCCCCCTGCCAGAGCCCCCAGTGCCGGGCAGCTGCTCCCAGCCCTGTGCTCTGCAGAGGGAACTGGGCCCGGGGCTGCAGAGCTGCCCCACGGCTCTGCTGCAGCTCTGCCTGCACAGGAGGGGCTGCACGCCTTGGAGCCCCGGCCCTGAGGGCAGAGGCTGGGCTGGGGGACAGGAGGGAGGGGGCTTGTTCAGAGGGAGGGGCTGCACTGGAGGGGCTCCTGTGGACATCTCTGAACTCTCCCTGCCACAGCATTGCTGGGTTTTGTTTCCTCTCATTGCCTGATCTTCTCTCTGCTTCCTGGAGATTACCCTCCGTCAGGTGTTTCCCTGTGCCTGGTCTCTCCTGCCAGCACTCAAAGACCCCAAATCTCTGTGCCCTCTCCTGGGCCGGACAGAACCCTGCCTATTTGCAGGGCACTGGTTGGGGGCAGATTCTGTTTGCAGCTGGGAGAAAGGACAGCTCAGCCTGAGCCTGATGTCTCCAGCAAAGGTGGTGCTGCTGCTGTCCTATGGCAGAGAGGCTGAAGGCACATTAGGGGTCTCCTGTGAACCTATTGATCGCTAAAGCCAACATTTCGGATATCTCAGGGACTTGAAGAATATAATGATTAGCAATTCAATTAATATTTAACCCTTCCTGACATTCTCCAATAGTAGGAAACAGAATACTTGAACTCTTTGTAAATTTCCTGACATTTATTAAAAAGCTTGTCTGGAAAATATTCTATGACTTATCAGACCACCTCAGCATGTCAGAGCTTCATAAGCATTTCTCGTCACCTGCACTAGAAATACCCAGATTTGTACTCACAGTGTCTGTAGGCATTGGGATGTTCCAGCTTTAGGAGATGGTTCCAGGAGGTGCAGCTGCATTGTCCTGCAGCCAGAGGTTCCTGTGCCAAGGGCTGGCAGTGATTGTGCCCCAGGCACTTCTCAGCACCTTCCCAGCCCTGACTGATTGAAGCTCTCTGTGCCTCTGTGCTGTGCCCGGGGTGGCTGCAGGCAGTGCCCCAGCCCTGCTGGGCTGGCAGAAGAGCTGCTCATCAAGAGAAATGTGCTTTTGAAGCTCTTCTTGGTTACCAGGAGCTGCCTCTGTGCCAGCAGCCCAGCCCAGCTCAGTAGCACAGACACAGCACAAGGACTTTAATGAGCCTCTGGGGCTTTGTGCTCAGGCCCTGAACATCAGTCCCTGAGAGGGAGCTGAAGAAACCTCTCCAGAACTCCAAGCCAGAATCCAACTCCAAACTTTCTTGGACTTTTAATGGGTCCCACTGAAGAACACAACTGAGAAAGTGTCCCCAGGCCCCAGGCAGAGCAGAGAACTGGAGGCAGTGATGACAGGTGGGGACAAAGAGAAGCCAAGTCTTGGTGCCCTGGGGCACAGCAGGGTCTGTGCCACCAAGGGCTGTGAGGAGACACCTTGTCCTGAGGCCCTGGGGCCTCCTGGCACAGCCCCAGCCAGGCTGGGCACTGTCAGCCCCTTTTCCTGCCCTCAGCATCCCCCCCTAGCCCACATCCCAGTGGCCTCAAGGATCTGCTGGAAGGATTCCCTGGGGAGCCTTGCTCAGGAATGGCCCTGGGGGCTCCTTAATGCTCAAAGAGTTTTTCAGAGGACTTTGGGTTTGGCTTTTGCCTTGGAGTCTCTGAGAGGTTTGTGCAATCCTGGCCTTCAATTATCTGCTTTAATTAGTCCCTGGAGAGAGTTAGTCAGTAAGAACATTCAGTGGGGCTCACTAATGCTTCAAGGTACTTCAGTTATTTTAAGGTACTTGGTGTTTCTCTTTATATTGAGAATCTGTGAAAAGTTAGTGCAATCATGGCCCCAGTTCTCTGCTTTAATGAGTCCCTTGAGAGCTTTGTAGTAACACTCAGTGGGGCTCATTAACACCTTTAGATACTGAAGGTTTTTAAGGTACTTTATTAATTTAAGAATACTTTTAGGTACTTTTAATGTTTTTCCTTCCCACACTGAGTCTCTGAGAGGTTTTTGTGCCATCCTGGCCTCCAATTCTCTTTTCCAAGTAGTCCATGAGGAGCCTGTGTTGGGTATCTTTCTCCTATCTGTTTTACAACAAAGATGGAATGGAAAGTATTTTGTAAGACTTTCTAAAACCATTCAAACAAACATGGGACAATTAACAATACAACAACAACCACCAAGAGAATTAATAGTCCTGTTTTCACTAGACATCATCCAACCCTTTTGTCCCTTGGATTGGAAGAGTTTATTGAACCAGTCTTTGTTTTCCACTTGAAGCTTCTTGAACCCTTCCTTCAGGACCTGAATGCTCTTGTGGATTGTCTCGCTGTGGCTGGAGAGGTTCATGTAACACATGTCCTCAGAGTCTACACAGCCATGCCCATGTGCCCAGAGTAAAACCTCTATCGCTGTTCTGCAAGGTGGCATGTCTGATGGTCTCTATGTCTGAGAGCAGGCCACTCAATGTGAGGGAGGTAGCATTGGTTTGCTTACTTAACAGGCACCCAAGACGGTCTAATTGTCCTAAAGCTTTAGCTGCAGCCACCCAAGGTAGTCCACATTGAGGGTGCTACCATCTGATACCTGGATTAAAGCTTTCAAAGGCATCTCTTTGATATCATCCGATACATCTCTGGGGATACCTGCTGCTTGGTCATCTGGTAGTCTGTGTTGTTATTTCTCCAACTAGTTGGTTGATTGTCAGTTCAGACCTTGCCTCAATATTAGCATAGTCTGCTATTAATTGATTTAGTAAACACTTCCATCCCCCTTCCCACAGGGTGTATTTGGTAGGTGACAACAACATGATCGTAATATATTTTAAATCATAGAGAATTATGATGTGCTGTAAACATGGCCTTCATTAGGCCATTAAAACAAGGGAAGTCCCTCCTATGGTCTTCAGCTGCCCTACACAGATCCTTGATTTCCCCTCAAACCAATGGCTGATACCTGGGATTCGGCCCCCTTCTTTCATAACGTACGGGGGTGTGGTGGTTTGACCAGGAAGAAGTGGGAATTCTGGGAAGCTGTGGTCAAACCAATGAAGGTTTTGAGTTTGAGACTGGCAGCTGGTGTAGCCAGTGGGGTTTGGACACACCTCCGAGAATACACAGGGGTTAAAAAGCAGAGGTCTGCCCCTGGCAGGCTCTCTTGGGACGTCGCAGCGAAGAGGTCAGATCTCCCTCCCCGTCCAGCCTCTGCTGCTGGGCGGGGGGAGGGGCAGCCATGTGGTAGGCCCGGGGCCTGGACAGAGATGGGGGTGAGAAGGCCCTCAAGGATGGAAGGGTGGAGGAGCCCCAAGAGACATCGGGCAGACATTCCCCCCCCCAGGAGGGAGAGAGAGGGAGAGTCGGCGAGACGGAATGTGATAGCAGCCAGCCCAGGAGGAGGAAGGGGGGGGGAAGGGTGCAGCCCGGCCGGCCGCAGCAGCAGCACGTGTGGGAGTATCATCGTTCCGGGACAGACAGAGACTGAAAGTTTTAACCCCTTTCTTTCATGATTGGGGCCTTGCAAAAAAAATGCTAATCCTCCTCGAAGCTGAATTAGAAGGGAGATGGAGAGTGAGATGAGACAAGGACCTGGCCGAAGAACGTGGGATATTGTAATGGGAGAAGAATTTGGATGGCCTTTTGGTGGTACTTTTCTGTGGCCATGGACTCAGTTGTTCCTGTGCCCAGAGACTGCACTTAGGGGGAAGCAGTGGCTAGAACCAGGAGGTTCATTGTGAAGGGACCCCCGCCCCAGGGGGTTGGATAAATATGGGGGGACAGATATGTCCAAAGCAGAGACTGTGCCTTTTTGGAGTGAGACAAGGCATCCTTGAAAGACAACCCTAAAAGCAGCTCGGGTCCTAGGTCTGGAGAGGCAATGGGCATGGAAGGAAGATGTCACAAGCGGCACAAAGGACTTTTTTTTCGGCGGTGCCGAAGGACTGAGCAGCACACGAGGTTTCAGTGTGTTTCAGGAGAAGCCTATGGAAAGAAGGACTCTTTCCTCTCATGAACTGAAGTTTGAATTGATAAGGTTGCGTCGGGCTGGGCAGTTGGTGTTTTGGGAGAATGTATCGGATTGGGAAGTCGGGTTTAGTGGGGAGGAGGAAAGTGGTTTTTTGATGGTTTCAATTTTTTTTTCCTTTTCCTTATGGTCTTTCCCTATGTTTCCTGTATTTAGTTATAATAAAGTTCTTTAGTTTAAGTTGGAGCACTTTTGCTTTTCTGGTCCATTCACAGAGACCCAGGGTGAGGGCATTTTCATGGGGGGCACTGGCTCTGTGCCAGGCTCAAACCATGACAGGGGGCAACAAGGAGTTTTGAGATTATTTGCCAATCTCCTTCCTTACCTGCTTCTTTCTGGATCCTTTCCCAGGCATCTTCTGGGATTGAGGGGAGAGGTGGCTCTGGGGAATCCAAACTGTCTTCTGGGAAGGAAGAATAACTTGGAGAAGAAACATTCAGATTAGAAATAGTGTGACAGTTGGGCTTAATATCCTTGACATTGTGGGTTATATTGTTACCAGAGGGTGAGGAAGAGGGCGTTGCTTTTTTGTCAGATGTTGGGGAGGAAGTGCCTTGATTTAGGTTTGGTGGACTTAAGGTAGAGTTCTGGAGGTATGGCCCAGGGTGGAGAGGGAATGATTGGCAGTGGGGCATGACCCACAGTTGAGGTAGTTGGAGGTTTGTTCAGGGCAGAAGAGAAGGTTGTGGTAGCAGGAAGTAGAGGAGCCAAGATGGCAGGAAAATGGTTGGGCCGCATTCAGGCTCCTTCTATCTAGACTCTCCAGGGCATGATGCTCCAAGAGAGCGTGACCATCACCCTCTTGGAGGATTGTTGAAGGTCCAAGAAAGGCAGGTTTGAGGGGAGGACCTGTGTTAGGAGTGACCAATGGATTGAGTTGTTGACACACCGCTTGCTGGTGAAGGGTCTCAAGGTTGGTATGGAAGATGGGGAGCATGAGGGGCATGATGGGGTCCCTTTTGATTTAAGGTTGTACAATTTAACTCCCACTGAGTCCTCAAATTCAGTAGTATGGATTTCGTCAGCAGGGGCATCTGGAATATTTTTAATGATCCACCTCACAATTGATTTTAATTTGTTCTTTGAAAATATTTTGTCATGATCAGTGAGAAATAACTTAAAGCATCCATATATGCTTTTTTCTACTTTGGACACCTGGCTGCCCATTTTTCTCCGTGTCCACTGGAAGGGAAACAGCCACCGAACACCCCAAATCAATTATGGGACTTGGGTTCATATTGTAAAAACACAGTGGAAAAATGGTCAATGAATGTCTTACATTTCCCCAAACCCACCTGCAATCCTACGCAGGTGAAATCATCATCGTTCCTGCTGATCCTGGCCAAGGTCCTTCAAAGCAACGATGAATCTGCCGGGCCCAGCATAATCCAAAATCCCAGGGAGTGCTGGCCTATCCATCAGCTAACCCCAGCTGACGTGACTGAAACAGGGAGCCCTGAATGTCATGGTCCCTTTTCCGGCGCCAAATGTCACAATGAGAGTGGCTGTGAGAAACCTCTCTGGTTCCCTTATTTCAGGGCAAAGGTGGTTGTGGGATCTCAGCACAGCAGTCTTGATGTGCTGAGACACTGAGACAACCCTTGGGGGGCTCGGAGGTCCTGGAACGTGGCCAGAAGTGTCTGGTGGTTGGACTTTGACCCAGCACAGGAAACATCACCTGTATGAGGATGGGAGAATCACAGGGGATAAATGGTGAAGAGATTGATTAGTTATGGTGTGAAACACAGGGTTTAGAATTTTGGTACAGGGGGGTGTTAGGGAGACAAGATGGAGGAATTGGGCCGTGTCCTGTCCTTCTTCTTCTTCTTCTTCTTCTTCTTCTTCTTCTTCTTCTTCTTCTTCTTCTTCTTCTTATCTTTCATCTTCTGTAGTGGTGGTGGAACTTTGAGATTGGTTCTTACTAAAAGTGCACTTGCCAATAAGGGTGAAAGGTATTGGGGGGAAAAGGTAAATATCTTATACATAGTTTTGGGTATAAAGATAACTGACCTCCCCGAGGGCATGCAGTGTGCTCATGGCTGACGTGCTGTGCGGACCTCTGTCGGGCCAAGAGAAGATATTGTAGATAAAAAATTAATAAACACTGAAGACCGAAAAAACCTGAAGACTCCTTTCGTCCTCTGGAGCGCGGGCTGCCCCCAAGGCTATCCTGAGCCTTTCTAGGCCATCAAAAACAGCCGAGAATGGGACAGGTGGTGAAAATAAAAAGGAGCGGGTTTGATGGAATTGCCTAAAAGGAACTTCAGTAACAGGGTGAAAAACAATAAACATGGAGAAGTCGAGAATAGTATGAGGGGCAGGATCCAAAGACCTGAGACAAAGGGGAAGCAACAACATAGACACCCTGGGATAAAACACTCGAGAACAATAACCCTATAGAGGAAACAAGTAACCAATAGGGGAGGAGAACTTGGACAAGTGAGCAGAACAACACTAAAGGCTTATTGGGGAACTCTCAAACTCACCTTAAGTTAAACAAATGATTCCCAGGGCTTGAAACTCATGCCCAGTTCTTTCAGAGTAAAATCTGGCTGACTCTGAGTTACAGACAGGCTAACTCTCAAACCGCTGCTTTGCACTGGCCCCTTGGGACCATGCAGCTCAACAGAGCCACAATGATGTCCTGGGTTCCACGAGGCTCCACAGTGTCACAATGGTCCCTTGGATCCATGGTGCTCTGCAGTGTTGCAATGGCCCCTTCATTTCACAAGGCTCCCAAATGTCACATTGGTCTCCATTGGAAGGAAACCATGGAGCCCTGTGTTTCAGGAGCTGATGACCGGTAGCCACCAGAGAACAAGGTAAGTCTTACCTGTCTGTCCTGGCGGGTTTGCTTGGAGCAACCCTTGGATATTTGAAATTATGAATGTGGAGTCTGAATTTAAAACATTTGTGCCTGAAGAAGAGGGATGGGTTTTTTTCAAGAAAAGAAAAGCACAGAGCCCTTTCCAGTGTTTGGAAAACAGATGAATGCTGGAACTCAGGAGTCAAAGACCAGCCAGACTTGTATGTCCTGGCAACTTTTGTCTGGCAGCAATCCTTGGATACACAGAAATTTGGAGGTGGAATCCTAATTTTGGCCATGGTTACCTGGAAAAAATGGACAGCTCTTTTCCATAAAAAGAAAAGCCCAGAGCCCCAGTGTTTCAGGGGCAGATGGGAGTGGCCTTCCACATTCGAAGATCAGCCAGACCTGTCAGATGACCCCTGGGAGACCAAGGCAGCCACACCTATTTCATGGTTCCTTGGTTCCACAGGGCCCTGCAGTGTCACAATGGCTCCTTGCTTCCATGAGGCCTTGCTGTGCCACAATGGTTCTCTTGCTTCCATGATGCCCTTTGGTGTCATAATGGCCCCTTGGTTACAGAAGTTCACAAGGATCCTAATGGTCTCCATGGTTCCACAAGGCTCCACAGTGTCATAATGGTCTCTTGGTTTCATGAAGCCTCACTGGGCCCCTTGGTTCCATTGGGGCCCAGTAGTGCAACAATGATTCCCTTGGTTCCACAAGTTCCCAGAGTGTCACAATGGACCCTTCCTTCCAAGAGGCTCTGCAGGGTCACAATGATCTCCATGATTCCATGGGGTCCTGCAGTGTCACAATGCTCTCCATGGATCCACTGTGCCTCACAGGATCACAACGGCCTTTTGGCTCCACAAGGCCCTGAAATGCAGCAATGGCCTCTTGGTTCCACAAAGCCCTGCTGCTTCACACTGGCCCCTTGGGACAATGCAGCTCAACAGATCCACAGTGATGTCCTTTGTTCCACGAGGCCCCACAGTGTCACAGTGGCCCCTTGGATCCCTGCTACCCTGCAGGGTCACAATGTTCCCCTTGGTTCCACAAGTTCCTACAGTGGAACAGGTTCCACAACGGCCTGCAGTGCCACCATGGCCCATTGGTTCCACAACACCCCACAGTGTCACAATGGTCTCCATAGGGAGGAAACAAGTGAGTCCCAGTGGTGCAGGGGCAGATGAGAGGCAGTCACCAGAGGCCAAGTCTAGCCAGACTTGACTGTACAGGCAGATTTTGTCTGGGAGTAACCCTTGGATATAGAGAATTTTAAGACGCAGAATTCCCATTTTGGCCATGGGTGCCCAGACAAGAAAGACAGTTCTTTCCCATAGGAATAAAAGCACAGGGTTCAGTGCTTCATGGTCAGATGGGAAGTGGCCCTTGACATGTCAAATTCAGTGGGACCTGTCCGACAGCCCCCAGGAGTCCAAACCAGGCAGACCTGTTCCATGTTCCATTGACTTCATGGGTCCTGACATGGTCACAATGGTCTCCTTGATTCCAATTGTGGCAATGTCACAATGGCTTCTTGGTTTCATGAGCCCCAACAGAGTCACAAGGGTTCATTGGCCCCTTGCAGCTCCACTGTGAAACATTGGCTCCTTGTTTCTATTTTAAATCAATAACAATCAAACCACAGTTTGATCATTGATCCTTGCTTCCATAGTGCCCATGATTTGCACAATAGTCTCCTTGATTCCATGATTCTTGGATTCCACAGTCTCCACCAAATTCCAAATTCCACAGTCTCCACCAAATTTTCCTTGGATCTCCATTGTCACAACTGACCCATGGTTCCAAGAGGTTCCGTAGTGTCACTGTGGTCACTGTCAGAAGCTGGATGAGATAGATGTCCCGAGACACCTTGGGATGCTCGGAATGCCCGTGTGGGTCCAGGGCTGGGGCAGGCCTTAGTTTGTGGTGGGACAGAGCCCTGCCCCTAGGCCAGCCCTGGAAGAGATGTCAGTCACACAGCAGGAGGAGTGCTAACTTTCGCAGTCTTGCTTCTGCGGCCACTGGAGCTGACAGGCTGGCTAGCCGCTCTCATGGGTAGTGGCTCCATCTGCAGCGTGGTGATGCAGGCAAGAGCAGGACTGTGAGGCAAAGGAAGGAAGGAGTGGAGATGCGTGTACATGCCAAGGCGCTTTATTTGACCCAGGCGGGGCCAGTAATGGTGTCAGGGAAAAGCCGCTAGGGAGGCACTTAAAAAAGGGAAAGGGGTAATGGAAGGAGACACGAGGGACACATGAACAAAGCACAGGGGAGGAGCAAGGGACACAACTGAACCAATAGGAAGGGTCCAGGGGAGGGAAGAGGCTCTGGAGAAAAATTATATGCTCGGTGAGGGATGATTGACATAAAAGATTCTCGACATGAGAGGGGATGGTTACAATGATTGACAGGCAACAGGTGGGAGGACCAAACCATTAGGAGGGAGAACGTGGGGGGAACCAAGGGTCAAACCAAAATCTTAACTTAGAAAAAATAACCAACTTTGCAATAAACACATATAAAACACAATGCTACAACTTTCTGCTGATTGGCAGAGCTGCCAATCAATAATACAACAGGCATAGCTGGTGCTGCTCTGACCCTGATTGGGCAAGTGACTGGCAGTCCCACCCCAGGGGCGGGCCCGTGAAGGCCCACGGGGTTAAAAGCCAGAGCACAGGGCCAGCCCAGGGTCAGGTTCTTGCCTTCTAATGGGGTTCCTCTGTTGGCAATGCTGGAACCCCAGCAGTTGGTGCCTATGGTCTTTCTGTAGATCTTCTGTCTTTCTGTTTTCTATTTCTTCTTGTAATCCTACTTACCTGGAACATTTTTGGGTAACTTAACATCTTAAAGGTAACGGTTTTTGGTTAATGGGTAAAGTTAATGAACTTAATGTTTTGATAAGAGTTTTATGTTGAAGTGGATGTTGTATTAAATGCTTTGCCCAAGTTCCTTGATTGTCTATATTTTGCAAGTAAAATTTGGTGTAATTT